>NW_026624030.1:183547-198877 GCF_030028575.1 Malurus melanocephalus
GTTATCCCTCTGCTCCATCAGCCTCCGTTATCCCTCTGCTCCATCACCCTCCAGACAGACGGGACAAGGTCCCCTCACCTCTGTCCCAAGATCCCAAACCTCGCTGAGGTCTGCAGGTCACTGCTGTGCCTCTGCACACAGACACACACACACACACACACACACAAACACAAAAAACCACACACACGAGTGTGTCCCACACCCACACACGCTGAGCTTCCATCTCTCTGCGATGAGAACAGAGAAAGCAGAGGGAGGGCTGACCAGGACGAGGGAGGCAGTGCTGGTGAATTATGCATGACTCCAGGAGGGGAGCGTTATCTGCACGGACAAAGGCCTGTGCCAGCAGCCCGGCTCYGCTGTACCTGTGCCTTCCTTCGCCCGCGCTTTATCTCCGCTCCCAGCTTGTAATTCAGCCCAAATATCAGAGGAAGCTGGAAGATTAATTTTCTCTGTTTGCATGGCAAAGGAGAGGGGACACGCTCTCCCTTCCGACTCCCAGCTGTTTAATCCTCCACCAAGGCCTGCCGAAGGAAAAGGCAATAAAATTATCAGCGTTGGCAAGTCGCTGGYGTGGGGAGGGGTGCTGGAGCCCGGGGCCCCCCGCGAGCAGGTCGTGGGCACTCACAGCAGGCTTCATATGTGGGCAAGGCTTGGGGGGCACTAGGAAAATGCAAAACCTTCCCCCCTGCCCAGCTTTTGGGTCCAGAGGAGGGTGTGGGCTTGGGAGAGCCGGAGTCATTCTCGCGCGTCCCTCCGGCGTGGGAGCGTTCGYGGCTGTGAGTTGCTCGAATATCGAAGAGATGACAACTGTATTAATACAAAAACTAGATAAAGATCCCTGGAGTTTGAAGCCAGAACCATCAGCTCAGTTCTTATTTTCCAGCCCTCTCCCTTYGCTTACTCCCTGGCTTAAATGAAATCATAAATATCGGCCCACAAAGGTCCTTTGTCACCGCACGCCGCTCCCGGCGACAAGAGGTCATTCATTAAAAGCCAGATGAAGGCAATAGAGACTCCCTTTGTTTTTTAAGGAGTTCAGGATAAGGCCRTGGCTTCTCTGCTGACATTAAAGCATGGTTTCACTCCCAGGACAGAGAGGATGGACGGCGGGTTTGGCTCATCCCATCCGAGCACTCTTTACCCCGAAGCTGGAGGAAACGTCCCAGCTTCCCCCAGGTGGGAGATCACAGCTCAACCTGGTTTGTTCTTGGACTGATGGCAAAAACACAGCCCCTTTGGCCCCCTCCTCACAGACCTCGTGGGCTCCTTTATCCCCCTTGAAAACCCCATGGAGCTCACAGCCCCCGTGGGCTCTTCATCCCCTCCTCACACCCCCTGTGGGCTCTTCATCCCCTCCTCACACCCCCTGTGGGTTCTTCATCCCCCTCCTCACATCCCCGTGGGCTCTTTCCCCTTTTCCCAGCCCCTCTGGACTGTGCTCTGGCCATATTTTGCCCTGCTGAGGGCTGGCCGAGGCCCTGCAGCTCCCACCCAGCACATGAGCCTGATGCCATCTGCCGGCCTTTGGCTTGGGGCAGCCKGGAGAAATTGGAAATTAATTCTCTAAAATGTCCATCTTCCTCTGGCTAAACCCCAGCTGCCTTCCTTGCTCAGCCTGATGGGTTTTTTTCCTCACACTACTGAATAATTCCTTTTTAACACCCCTGCTGTATTAATGTATCAAGATAAATGCACCTAAGATAATTTTTTCTCCCTTTTTTTCCCCTGAAGAAAGGTTGCTCTCTTAAAGTTTCTACTTCCACTTGCTTTCCCCCCTGCCCCCCCTTCTTTTTATTTTTTTGAATGACTGTTTATGAAGACCATCGTGCTCTAACTGGTTTTGGATTAAAAGGAACTTAATAAAGGTTTCCCCTGAGCTGCACAAAGCTGCACAAATGGGTTTGCAATTGCAGAGTTAATTAYGGGAGCTGGGTAGAGCGTTTCAGCCTTTGCAAAGCTTCACCCGAGGATGAGGCTGGCAGGGAAAGGTTTGGCTCTGCTCTTTGCTCACACAAAGGCACTGGRGCAGCTTTCCTTCCATCCTGCMCCAAAATATCGAGGTCTGGGGTCAGCAGGGATCCCATTGTCATCAGCCCCGATCCTGCTGACATTTTGGGGTCACATCCTGGGGGTGGTCAGCCGAGGGTCTGCGGTGGCTGGAGGAGGCAAATGGGCTGAAGACCAACCCAGTGAGGCTGCAGGAGGAGCTGGAGGAGAATTTCTGCTGCCTGAGAATGTGAAGTGCTTCCGCCAGTAATCGCCGGAATCATCAAATTAGCATAAATTCTATTAACGGTTTCCCAGATGAGACATTTCAAGGCTTCTCCCCCCTCTTCCTGACACAAACAAAAGAGAATATAATTACTTTGCCATAAAGCAGCTCCTGAAAAGGCCCTCAGTCCTGCTGCCTTTCTTCTCCCTTGGAATAAAGCTCCAGATGAAAGGTGCTCCCGACCTCTCTCTCTCATCACACGTCAGCCRAGGAGGAGGAAGGAGACCCCACAAAGGTTTTGGGGCTGGCACCGAGCAGGGGGGCCCATTTGCCAGGTYCACATTGCATCACAGGTGAGGGGGTTCTCAGAGGYTTTTTGGGGTACCAGACCCTGCTGTTTGACCCGTTCAGAGGAGGATTTGGAAGGACGGTGGTTGAACACATGTGCAAGAAATGCAATTTGTGCAACACGAGCCCGGCACCTACTGCAGTAACTCACTACAAGCACCGCGGGGGCAATCATCTAAAATAACGTGCCTTTTTATTGGCACGAGATTGCAGATGACAATTTGAAAGGGAACAGAATTTGCTTATGAGCAGAAGCYTCCTCGACTCTTCAGAACGCCACTAAAACAACTCGCCTGCCTATAAATACGATCTGCCAATAGAGACATCTTAGCTGTGAAGATTTAATTACAGGCAGGAGCTGCAGGAGGCCCCAGGCTGACACCAAAGCAGCRGAGCCTCATCACAAATGGGGAATGTACCTGCACAGGAGGCTCAGGGCAGAGCCAGGTGGATCTTTCATCCTCCAACTTCTTTCCAGACTGGGGCAAATTGGCCTTTTGGGTGATTTTCCATTACATGAGGTCAAATATCAAGGTCAGCACCTCTCTCTTGCTTGGCCATTGGCTTGGAGGACGAGTTGTGTCTCTTCTAGGCCTCAGTTCTCCTATAAAATGTAGATAATTTTGGCTCTCTTCTTCAAGGCAGCCTCGTTAATGTTTACTTCTCAAAGATCTTGAGGCTTTTTACAACCTATTATGAATTAATTATTATTAAGTTAAAGCAAACTATGTACCCTAAATAAAGCAGTTCCGACAAAGCAGCTGGATGATGAGAGCAATCTGCTTTATGAACTCCCTTTTCCACTGCGCAATTTTAAGCATTTAGTTCCGCTTTCTAATTGCTAATATCCATTCTTCAATTACCCGCTGTTTTGTTTCAGATTTAAAAGATTAAAGCACGTTGTTATTTTATGATTATGTGAGTTCCCTTTGTGTAATTGTTGGGTTTGGGTTTTATCCGTTTGCATATTAAAYGCCTGCACAGGGAAGACTCGTATGTGGCTTCAAATGGGTTTTGCCTTTGGCACAAGTTGCCGGCTGTTACTCAAATCAACGTTTGAAGACAAAAAACCAGGCGAGGCACCGTATTTCTCAAGAGACAACACTTAATAAACAGTGAATTTCAGCACTCACCGGCTGCACCCTCTCCCTTGGTGGGGATATTTTGGTTCCATGCAGAACCCATTGCGGGGGGCTCAGGCCCACCCTGTGCCGATGGCTTTGCTTGAATAATAGCCGGGGCTAGGCCTGAGAACGGCTTTTCCCCGCCCCGAGCAGCTCTTCTGGAGCGCCGGCCGTTATAAACAAAGCAAATTTGTAAAGTTTGGCTTTCGCGCTATTGTATAATTTAATGTTACAGGAGTAGGCCCGGCTCTGAGGGTCACGGCCCCGCCCGGCGTCTCGGTTGCTAAGCAACGCGCGCCGGCGCCAGCAACCAGCAGTAAAGATGGCGCCCGGCGGCTTCAGCGCGCGCGCGGCCGCGCCCCGCGTCCGCCCTCGCGCCGGGACGCACAGCAGGCAGGCCACGCCCTCAACAGACATGGCGGCGGCATGGCTTCAGCGCCCCAGGGAGCGACAGCCAATGAGAGAGCGGGGGGGTGCCGGGACGCGCGGGGATTGGCTGGCGGCGGGGATTCAAACCGGAGCGCGGGGCAGTTGGGAGTGCGCGCGGCGGGGGCCGGAGCGGCGGCCCAGGTGAGGGGAACGGGAAGGGCTGAGGGACCGCGGGGACATCGGGAACCGTGGGGGCATCGGGAACCTCAGGGATCTCGGGGATCTCAGGAACCGTGGGGGCATCGGGAACCTCCGGGGCCTCAGGAACCTTGGAGGCCTCAGGTAAGCGCAGGGAGGGGCGGGGGAGCCGAGAGGAACGCGTGACTCAGGTAATGYGGGGGATCGGGAGGGCTGAGGGGAACCGGGAACCCGCCCAGGCCCATTCCCCGGTGGTGTCGGAGCCCCGTTCGCCCTGCTCGGAGGCGGCGGTGGGCTCTGTACCGGCCAGGCCTCAGGGGTGGCGGGGATGGTGCTGCCGCTGCCGGTAACGAGGCACGGAACTGGGCGTGCCCCGTGCTGGGAGCTCGCAGAGCTCTTCCACGCCTCGCAGTCCRCCTAAAACAGAAAATATCGAGGTGCCGGTGAGCCTGTGAGGTCTGTACCTGTGAATCAGGTACCTCAAAGCCTTCTGTGTGTTGYGTTCCCTCTTGGCACCTCTCCCAGCTCATTTCCCAGCCCCGGCTGCCCTGCGTGCCCCAGCCACCTCCTGCATTAGTGAACTCATTTCTGTCTTGCTGAGCTGGAGACTTTCCCCTTCGCTGCCTCTGTTTATGCCGTTGTTGCTGCTGTTTGARGGAAATGTGCTGACTGGTTGAATTTTAACAGCTATTTGCAGGAGGAGCTGTAACTTAAAATGCAGCTAAATTTAAAACTGTATTAAAATTCCCCGGAATGTTGCTCCTATTTTTATCTTACAAAGTGCTGAAAACTTGCAGGTTTTTAGTGGCCTATATAGTACCATCCATTTGTAGGCAGGGCATGGGCTGTGTTCTGCATCCTTTCTGAGGGCAAGGACTTGGGATCCCTCACCTTTGCCTTGGGTTCTGAGCCTCTGTWCTGTGCTGGAGGGTAGTGGAAGCACTAAAGTGGGCAGATCTGCCTCTTTTCCATGGCTGTTATCCAAAAACTGTGGAAGGCTGTGGATTTGCATTCCCAGTGAAAAAATGTAGATGCATATATCTCCATAAAACATGATTTTTGTTGATGCAGCTTCTCAAACTTGCCCGAAAGTGTTGCAACCAGTGTCTCTGACGTTGGTTCTCTTTTCTTCGGGCTGGTTTCTGTTTGGAGGTGGGCGGGGAGGGCAGGGCTGTTGTTCAGCTGTGTTTTTTGGCAGGAGGATGGAGATTGCCATGGTGAACCTCCGGGGTCTGTACGAGCAGCTCACGCGCCAGGCCGAGCTTCTGAGTGAAGGCAACGAATACCGTGAGTGCTGTCTCTGAGATGTTCCTGAAGATGCTAAAACCAGCCAGATTTTGGTTTTTCCTTTGTTGAGAAACGTGAAATCCTGGCTAAACTTCGATGCAAGGCCACATTCTTGTAGCAAACTGGCTTCATGTGACATCTGGTGTTCCAKCTCTTCTGGTTGGTGCTGACAGGAAGGGCTTGGGCTGAGAAATGGAAGAGCTCATGGACATCTCTGATGTGGATGGGTTTGCCCAAAGGCTCATTTGGGAGCAGGGTATGGAGGTTCAGGGTGCACATCAGGAGGAATTTCTTCATGGAAAWGGTRGTCRGGCATTGKAARGAGCTGCCCAGGGAGGTTTGGAGTGCCCATCCCTGGAGGTGTCYAAGSAAGGCCTGGACGTGGGTGCTCTGGGCTGGGTGACAAGGTGGCAACCAGGCACAGGTTGGACTTGTTGGTCTTTGAGAGATTTTCCAACCTCAACAATCCTGGGATTCAGTGTGAACAGAATCTGATACCTGAACAGATACCTGCTGTTAGCTGTTCCTCTGTTTGTCCAGCTAAAGCTTCGTGTTTTCTCTCCCCAGAGTTTATTCAGTTAGCAAAGAACTTCGAGGAGTATCAGAAGAAATGGCAGAAAACGGAGCACGAGCTCAGCAGATACAAAGATCTCCTCATGAAAACAGAAGCTGAGCGCAGTGCCCTGGACGTGAAGCTGAAACACGCCCGCAATCAGGTGGACGTGGAGATCAAACGGAGRCAAAAAGCAGAAATGGACTGTGAGAAGCTGGTGAGTAATCCCTGTGTACCCCTTAGCTCTTGAGAGTGTGGAGATGAGGTGATTAAACTGCATTGATCACTGGCAAATAAGGACTGGCACTCATGGGAATGGAAAATAAAAAAGTGAGGAATTGGCTCAGCTCCTTGGAGCAGCCTTCTGCTTTGATCTGGGAAAATGGACTGGCTGCTGGTGGAGCTGAGCTGCCATTACCTGTCTGAGCTGCCATTACCTGCCTGCAGCCATCAGCAGTCCACTGACACAAGTTGGGAGAGTTTATCTCTGGTATCTCAAACACTTCCAGTAATTAAACATGCTTTATCCAGTGCTGGTGTTATCTGTGCTCACAGGAGAGGCAGATCCAGCTGATTCGGGAGCTGCTCATGTGCGATTCATCYGGCAGCATCCAGCTCAGCGAGGAGCAGAAATCTGTCCTTGCCTTCCTCAACAGGCCACGGGCTTCTGTGGGAGCTTCAGGCAACAAAAGGTAAAACCAGCRTTTTGTCTGAAGTGTCAGGCATCAATCCAGCTGTGGGCCTGTGTGACACATTCTGTGCCCTTGTCAACAGTTTTCCTTTTTGTTCCACTTTAAAATACGGCTCTTGTGAGTCAGTGAGATTGGCTTTCAGTCAGTCATGGTTCCAGAACAAACTGATACAAGCTTCTTCTAATTTTTGTTTTTTAGGCTGTCTACAATAGATGAATCTGGCTCAATTCTGTCAGACATCAGCTTTGACAAGACCGATGACTCACTGGTAATGTAACTCCACGTTCTGAAGTTCTCCTCCCCAGTAGAGCCCGAGGGGAGGGGGTTGATCTCCAGAGACCCTTTGTGTTTAGATTACAGGGGTATTAAACTGGTTGAGCTGATTTGCATTTCCCGAGTGTGCCATTGGCTAAAACCTGCTGAAAGCCCTGGCCAGGGGCTGTGTGGTATTTACCATGAACCAGTGCTGTGTATTTCCCCCAGGACTGGGATTCCTCGGTGGTGAAAGCTGTCAGGCTGAAGAGGAGAGAGAAGCGGGTAAGTTGTTCAATTGTTCCCTGTCACAGTTCCCATTGTTCAGCCTGACTGCCCCAATGCCACCATCTGTCACCTCAGCCACCTGTAGTGACCTCTGAGCCACTAAGCACAGTCAGACCATGGATGTGCTGCTGCTGTGGGGGTTTGAATTGAAATCTAGCCCTGATGTCATTGWTTGTCTACTGAAAATGAGTGGAGTTCTGTATATCCTGTGCTGTTACAGTCTGGGTTTGCAAGAAAGCAAGTGGAGATTATTAACAGCTCCCAGATGAGGGGAAAATGGTGTAGGAAGTTATTATTTTTCTATTGTGTAAAAGAGCTAGTGCTTGTTCTGCTTTAATCTGCAGAAGATACAGGTGGGCAAGAGCCTGAAACCATCACCCAGTGGAGCTGGCAAGAGTCTGGGACTTGCTTAGTTGCTCTTTTCCGTGTGTGTTGCTTGCTGGCATTTTTTTGTCCTCCTTCCTTAGGTTGGGTTTCTTTTTTTTTCTGAATTGAATTATAAAGCTAGCTAAAATTATTTGAAAGGGCAGTGTACTGAGGTTCCCTAATTCTTCCTGGCACCTCCAAGGTTGCCACGAAGAACAGGCACCACTGAAGTACTTGTGTGCACACACCACAGATGCACTAAATGTTCACTCCTTTTACTTACCCTGCACCAGTGTAATGCCAAGTGAACAGCATTCCTAGACAAGAATGTGCTGTCTCTTTTCAGCGCTCTTCCAGGCAGTTTGCTGAAGGYCCCCCAGGTCCTCAGAAGAAATCCAGATCCATCAGCAACACAGCAGACCAGGTATGGTGATCCCAGCTGGGYTTGTGTGCACTTGGTCCCAGTTCCTGCCGTTTCCTCTGGAGCTGGTGTGTTCTGTCAGCATTGCTGTCACTCACAGCTTATTTGTCATTACAGGGCAATGAATCCATCGTAGCAAAGACCACTCTGATGGTCCCCAAYGATGGTGGCCCAATTGAAGCCATTTCTACCATCCAGACCATGCCTTATCCTCGGAGGAGCAGGAGGAAGAGTGGTGGGTGTAACATCCATCCAGTCCTGACACCACTGCTCAGGCTGGAGGCTACCCTGAAATGTCTGTTATTCCTTCCAAGCTGCTTCTGGTTTATGATGCCCACGCTTTTGGGTGCAGAGGGTGATGCCAGTCAGAAACCTCTTCCTCTTGTGTCTTCCAGGACCTTTGCAGACTTGGAACAGYGAGTCCAGCATAGGCAGCAAGCAGCTGGAGTCCAAGTCAGACACGGATGGCTGCAGCACCCCGCAGCACAACGGGGGAGTCAGGCTGCACGACTTTGTTTCCAAGACGGTGGGTCTGCAGGCAGGAGGGGCTTGGAAAAGCATCTCCTTCCATCTTGAAATGTGTGTGATAAGAGGCTGCCAGCTGTGTCAGGGGAGGGTTAGGTTGGATGTTTTGGAACAGGCTTTTGCTCCAGAGGGTGCTGGGCACTGCCCAGGCTCCCCAGGGAATGGGCACRGCCCCAAGGCTGCCAGAGCTCCAGGGGCGTTTGGACAACACCCTCAGGCCCAGGGTGGGATTTTTGGGGTGTCTGTGCAGAATCCTTATGGGTCCCTTCCATCTCAGGCTGTTCCATGGTTCTGTGGTTCTGTCTCAGGTCAATCTGAGCTGTACCAGTTACCTGCAAGGGTCAGGTAACTGTTATCAGTTTAAATCCTGCTGAATTACTACCCTGCACTAATCCCTCCCTCCCATCTGTGTGCCCTGGATGATCAGGTTATCAAGCCAGAATCGTGTGTTCCATGTGGGAAAAGAGTGAAGTTTGGGAAGATCTCTCTGAAGTGCCGAGACTGCCGGGTGGTCGCTCACCCYGAGTGCCGGGAGCGCTGCCCCCTCCCCTGCATCCCAACACTGACGGGCACCCCGGTCCGGATTGGAGAGGTGAGTCTGTGCCCCCAAAATACCCACCTTGGCTTGGCACCCGCTCAGCTCCAAGGCTGCCTTCCCCAGCAAAAAGCTCCTGTTGCTCAGAGCTGCATAATGACATGCAAATGAGCCTGCTAATGCATCATTCCGCAGGCAGGGAGGGGGTGTAGGGGTGTGATGGTGGGAGGGCGTTGAGTGGGGAAGGTGGCAGCTCCGGGCAGCGCTGCGCTGATGGATGTGATGTTTCTCCATCAGTCCTGAGAAGAGCAGCAATTCTTGTTTCCAAACCGTAGATCTTGCTGTGAATTCCTGAGAGAGTATTTTCCATGTCTCGATGACTGAATCTCTCTTTATTTTTTTTATTTTCCCTTCTGCCTTTTAGGGCACCTTGATGGATTTTGTCCCTTCTACTCCTCCAATGATCCCTTCCATCATCGTGCACTGTGTTAACGAGATTGAGCAACGAGGGCTGCATGAGGTAAAAAAGAAAATGAGGTGTGAAACGGTGCTAATGAAATGGGTTGTGGTGTTAGGGAAGCAAAYTGTAAACCCAAATATTCTTTATTYATGGTGTGTRTTGTGCTGCTCAGGGGGTGACYGAGGGAGCACCGGGGAGTGCTCAGGTGTGGAGAGAAGGTGGGGGTGGAAGAACAGCAGTTGACCCTCTCCTCCTCTGAGCCAAGCTTTGTGCCAACAGACAGGCCTTTACCGCATCTCTGGCTGTGACAAGACTGTGAGGGAGCTGAAGGAGAAGTTTCTTAGGTCAAAGAACATTCCTTTGCTCAGTAAAGTGGACGATATCCACGCCATCTGYGGCCTCCTCAAGGACTTCCTGCGCAACCTGAAAGAGCCCCTCCTCACTTTCCGGTTAAACAAGACTTTCATGGAAGCAGCAGGTGGGGAATTGTTGGAGATCTCCAGCTCTCCTTAGGCCTGGTGGTTGTGGTTTTGCTGTCGAGTGGGCTGCCAGACCTTGGTGCTCTGTGGAGCCCTGAGTTCTGCTTGGGCAGGATACCAGATTATTGCCACAGCATGGCAAGTGTTTGGCTTCCTTACTTCTCACAGCCACAGTTACTCTGAGAATATTGCAGCTTCTGGGATCACTTTCTTAGGTTTAAATGTTACTTTTTTCCCCCCAGAAATCTCAGATGAGGACAACAGCATTGCTGCAATGTACCAAGCAGTTGGAGAACTTCCTCAGGCCAATAGGGACACCTTGGCTTTCCTCATGGTCCACCTACAGAGGTACATTCTGATGGATGGGGGGTTGGAACCAGCTGATCTCAAAGGTSCTTTYCAACCCAAACCATTCTGTGATCTGAAAGGGGAATGTTACCCCACTGGTGCTTTTTTTAATTGGTTACTGCTTGTGAGCATAAAGTCTTCATTCTGGAACAAACCTGCCCAATCAAAGGTTGAGTGTGTGTGGGGCAGGGCCCTTGTAGGACAAGTGAAGGGGTGAAGCTACATTCTTTCTTATTTTCTGTTAATACAGGGTGGCTCAGAGCCCAGACACCAAAATGGACATCTCCAACTTGGCCAAAGTCTTCGGCCCCACAATAGTGGCCCAYGCAGTCCCAGATCCTGACCCCATGACCCTCCTGCAGGACACCAAGCGTCAGCCCAAGGTGGGTCAGCAGGAAGGACCAAGCTGGGTGAATTTACCTCCTCCAACCSAGAGCATTCTGGGATCAGTGACTCACAGGTATCTCTGTAGGTCGTGGAGCGACTTCTGCTGCTGCCCATGGACTACTGGAGCCAGCTGATGATGGTGGAGCAGGAGAACATTAACCCAGCACAYGTAATTGAGAACACCAATGCCTATTCCACCCCACGGACACCTGAGGTTCAAGGTAACCCTGCCTTCTGCTCTGTTATTAAAATCACAACCCTCAGCCCCAGCAGCCTGGGAGGCTGTTAGAGCCAGCCACTCCTCCCTTCATGGAGGGAGAGGGAAAAGCAGAGTGTGCMAGGAAATGCCAGATTTGTCTAGCATTTCTGCAGATGCAGATGCATGGCAGTGAAAGCTTCAGCTGTCCCCACACGTTGCTGCTCTCTCTCTCTTGGCAGTGAGCATTCTGGGACCCCTCACCACCCCAGAGCAGCAGCAGCTCTCCAAGACGCCGTCGTCCAGCTCCCTGTCCCAGAGGATGCGCTCCACWTTCAGCAAGACCACCCCCAAGTGAGTGCCACAGGGTGCTGTCAGGGACTGCTGCAAGGACTGCAGGTCACCTGGGTGCTCAGGGAGAACTAAAATCAGATTTTGGGGGCAGCCCTCCCTTAATCTGTGCTGTGGGAGCAGCAGATGGGTGACAAATATCATCTTACGGTAGGGAGAGGAGCATTGTGTGGGAGGTGGGTGCAATTTGAGTGAATGCTCCCTGGAAAGGGAGAGCTTTGGACCTCTGTATCCCAAATTCCAAACTGATATTTTTATATTTCTCTTGAATTAGATTTGGGAGCAAAAGCAAGTCAACAACCCAGCTTGGGCACCAGGGGAACTTCTTTGCCTCTCCTATGCTGAAGTGAAGACCTGGCAGCTGGGCTTGTCCTGGCATTTGCACACCAATGCTCACAAGTACAAGAAACACAGGTTGTCTCCGTGGCCCCTGGCAGCTTATATTAAATGATGTTTTGCCTTTTATCTTYCAGCTTAATTGAGACTTTTAATGGGATTTTATAATGCAATTTATTTTTATTATCTAATGCTCTGCTGAAYGTAGTATTGGTGAAGACAGTAACGAGCATGACTTGTTCAGTGTCAATCACATAACCCATAACATATAAAAATGAATTAAAAATAATATAAAAATGTATAATTTTTTATAAATTATGAACATATAATTGATAAAAACTCTAGAGAGCTGATATTTTTACTAACATCTGGTTTTCTCCCTGTGAGAAGTAGAGCAGTCACAAAATGAGTGTCCGTTGGTTGGGGTTTTTCGGACTCCGTGGGATTTTCTTGACTCAGCAGTGTCTGAATTTGGGCAGAATCCAAGCTTTCCATCAGCACAGTGTGTAAATCCCACCTGGCTGGTGGTGCAGCTGCAATCCTGAGGATGGCAGTGTTGGATTGGGCAAAAGYCTCTCTTTAACGAACTGCCCAAGGGACTGTGACTCCTAAACGCATTTTTTCTCATGCTCTGTTTATAAGGGGTAAATCCTGTAGAGCACCGTGTAGATGCAAAGCCAAAGTATTCCTGGGTAGCCTAAAGGAATTATTATTGCTGCTCGAGCTGGTGGGGGGAAGGAGGGTGGTTCATGGGGGTGGGATCTGCTTTCCCAGGATCTGTGAAGACATCTGTGAAACACACACAAATTTATGGAGTGGCTGTTTTTATTGAGCTCTGGAAAACTGTCCTGACTGTGCAGTTAAGTAAATCCTGATGTTCCACATGACTCGGTGTTTTGTGTGTTCTTGGGCTCGTGGTTTTAACTTGTGCTGTGTAGTTTTTGCCCAGGCCTCACTGGAGGTTGAGGGGCTGCTCTCTGAGGAGCTCCTGGCCCGAGCACTGATCCCAGGCAGCTCTGCTGTTGGGGACAGGATCCTGCCCCAGTCTGTGGCTCCTGGGATCACAGGAGGAAGGAGAACAGCAGTTCTGGTCCCTGCTGTTGTGTCGGGAGGAGGAATAGCCTGGGGTGGGTGTGGTGACTTGGGGTGTTTCTCATCCCCCTTGATTTTGGGGTCTGGGGGGTGAAGTTTTCTCCTGCCATGGTTGTACACTGCTCCTGGGCAGGGGGTATTTCTGGCCTCTGAGGTTCTCAGACATCCCCCATGTGCATGAGGGGGGCACTGAGTTGTGCTCTCCTTACCCAAATCCTGTGCTGGGTACACTTGATCCTTGCCTGGAGCATCCTCTCCCCAACTCGGTCCTTGCCTGTTCCTCACTGGAGCAGAAACCAGATCAGTGGCAGTGGGACCTGCTGAGGGACATCTGCCCTGCTCACCTGGCTCTGCTTCTGGGGACAGGTGGGGTTTGGGGACACTCCAGGAAGCCACCCCCACTCGTGTAGTGCTGGGCACAGTGGTGGGATGTGAGGGTGCCCCCCTGTCCTGCAGGGATGTACAAGGACAAGAGGAAGAGCCTGGGGGGATGGACAGCAGTGAGGAGAGGATGGATCTTTGCCATTCCCTGCTCTGGTTGCTTCAGGCTACAAGAAGACACCAACAAAGAGAAATCAAACAGAAAAATTTTTATTGATCAATAAGAATATTAAAAGCAGCCTCACTTTGGCCCCAGAAACAGGGATGAAAATGTCATTCCTGGTGGGAACCCGTGCAAGAAAGCTCAGGTTTTATGTCCAGTGCGTGTGCTTCTGAGGATTAGTGCAGATAAAATCACCCCTGTGGGCTCCTTAATCAGCAGCAATTAATGCAYTTGGACAGGGCCGTGACCATCTGTGTCCTGTTCAGAAGGGCTTCACCCTCATCATCACTCCCGTGATCTCATGGAGGAATCCCCCTCCTGGTTTGCTGCAAATGGTAGAATTCTTATAATTAACGAGTTGATTTTTCACACTGCCCTAATCAGCATTCAGTTCTGATCAACAGCAGCTCCAACAGAGAGGCACCTGCAGAGGATTGTGCTCAGATCCTGTAACCCAAACTCTTCACTGCTTTTTCATTCCCTCTGGGAAAGCAGGACACGGATGTGCAAGGTTTGGGTGCCTGGATTTGACGGCTGAGCAATGGGATGATCTGAGGAGCTGATAGAGCTGTTCTGTCTGTGTGAGGAAGGGCCCTGCTGTGCTGACAGACAGACAGACAGACAGACAGACCTGACCTAGCCTGCAAAAAGCCACATCCTGCTCTCTGCAGGCTCTACTCACCATCTAAACTGAGTGCAGTGAGCTCCTCAGCCAGCTGCTCCCTGGTCTCGTCGAGGAATTGGTAGATGTCRTCAGCAGCTTTGGTGTTCCCTCTGYRCTTGTAGTCCTGAGCCATTWTTCTCAGTCTGCGCTCACAGTGCCTSCCCTCATCTGTCCCYGGGCAAAGCCTGTACCCATCCATGAACTTGGCTCTTGCCTGCTCTGGGCATTTCCTCCGGTAGAACAAGTGCTTTCCCCAGTAGGCGTTCAGGGACTGACGGCATCTCAGGCTCAGGGTCTCCATTTGCTTCTGCAGCTCCTTGTAGATCTCCTCTTCCTTTTCCAGTAAACCTTTTGCGCCCAGGAACTCTGCCAGCTGCAGCTTGACGGGTGTGAGGTCAAGGTCTGGATGTGTCTGCACAATCTGCTGGAGGTCTTTGATGGCTGCATCCACTATCTTGCYCTTGTCTGCCTCATCTGCTTTAATCCATTGTTGTTTGTAGCACGTGGCCAAGGTTTGGTAGAGAAGGTGGTAACCTGGGTCCTCCTGCAGGACTCGCTGAATGATCTCCATCGCTCGCTCCAGAGACCGCGGCAGCCAGAACCAAACTGATGATTTGAGGACCTCAGGGTCAGAGCTGTTCTCTGTACATGCTTCAGCCAAATCAACTGCTTTGTCCTTGTCTTTCTGTTCAAGTAGCCTGGCCAAATATATTTTGGCTCTGTAGTTSTTTGGCTGCTCGTGGACGATTCTTTGCATGTGGGTTATGGCTTCGCTTGCAAAATCGGGATGGTGGAAGTAATTCCAGGAGGAATAAAGAGCCATTGCAAGCCCAGTACGGAAAGCTGTGTTCTCTGGTTGAAGYATCAAGGCCGTCTCGAAGCACTCTCTGGCCCGCTCCCCGTTGCGGACTCTGATGAGTAGGAGGGACCAGCCTTTCTGTGCCTGGATGTCTGCGATCAGCCCCGCATCCCAAGGAGTCGGGCACAGCTGCTGGACTCGTTCCAGGTATTTTTCAGCCTCCTGGTAGGAGCCCTGGAGGTAATAAAGCCAAGCATARTTCCCGTAGATGGTCACAGAGCCTGCAGTAGATCCCGCCTGCCCATTGTGCTTCTCAGCATCTCTCAGGCTCTGCAGAGCCTCCTTGCTCTGGTTCCTCAGCTGCTGCAGGTACGCCTGGAGCCCCAGCAGGGCCACCCGGTTCTGGTGCTGCGTGTGCTGGATSTCGACAGCCACCTTGTGCAGGATGTGCAGAGAGCTGGCAGAGTCCACACCCAGCTGCCAGGTGAAGTGACACTGAAG
>NW_026624030.1:199642-204190 GCF_030028575.1 Malurus melanocephalus
TCCAATCAGCCCATTTTCAGGGAGCTCCCTGTGAGCTTTCCCTCTGGGCAACAGCAAGGCAGGAAAGGAGTCACCAGTGCCTGGAGCCAGGGCTGCTCTTACCTAAGACAAAGGCCCGGGGATGGGCTGCCAAAAATGAGTAAATCCAGCCCCACCCGCATGAWGAAAGCTTGGCTTTCTATGGGGAGGAAAGAGGAGCTGTGCCTTCAGCTGAAGGGGGGAGGAATGGCTCAGCAAAGAGACCAGCAAGGCCATGAAAATGTTGGGCTGGAGAATCTCATCCATGAGGAAAGGCTGAGAGAGCTGAGAGTGATGAGAAGGCTCAGAGGGACCTCAGAGCTGTAGAAAAGGGCAAGAAAGGCACAAACAAGCTCAGGAAGCTCCGTCTGGACATGAGGAAACTTTAATGTGAGAAGAAGAACGGCCTTGCACGGGTTTTCTGGAGAGGSTGTGGAGTCTCCATCCTCAGAGAAACCCCAAAGCTGCCTGGATTGGCCATGGGTGGACAAAGTGACCTGCAGAGGATCTTCCCAACCTTAACCAGGTGAGGTTCTGAGCCTTGTCCCCCTCCTCTGTCACTGTGACARGAACTCACCTCATGATGTCTCTGTYGAGGAACAATGGCTCTTCTTCCACAAGGCAGCAGTTCCTGGGCAGGACAGGCTGGAATCTGTGAGCTGAGCCTTAAATAGGGAAACACTCCTTGTGGGTGGAGRATGACTAACCCTAGTCTAGGGTTAATAACACTAGTCTAGGATGAACTGAAACTGAAAGATAAGGCCYGAAACAAAAAGGAAAGTGTCTTCTTATCTTGAAGTTGCCACCTTCCCTTCATAAAATGGCACTGAGGTCTGGATAGGCAAGAAAGGAGCCCTGTGGGCAGAGCAGCAGGGTCTGAACTCCCCCTGGACACTTTTYCCTGCTGAAAAGGATTTTGGGGTCACAGCTTTTGGGATGGAAYTGGTGAAAGATGAGAGAGGATCCCAGGTCAGAGAAATGAATGGTGACATCATCATTATCAGTGATTCTGCAGGACTTTGTCCCCAGGGTTTGGCTCTGGATCCACCCTGGAAGTTCWGCTGGAGTTTGTTTGGTTTGTCTGTAATAGAAACTGCCCAGCGAAACGGGGACAGTGACTGCATGGCACAGTTTTGGTGTTCCTGGGGTAAATCCCAGCTCTTTCCTCAAGATCAGGTGGTGCTGWCAGAGCAGAGGACACTGAGCTCGGGGTGGCCCCAGAGGTGTCACCAACTCCCCAGGAATCCACTGCTGACCATGGAGGTTTTGGCAGGTGACAGAAACCAGTGGGAGTGACAGAGAAAACAGAGGTAAAACACAGGACACGCTGCACACCCGGGTAGAAAACCCTGGGAGGAAAAATTCCAGCAGAGAGAGTAGTGGAAAAAAACACATTAAAAAATGTAGCCTCAAGTAGAGTCTCAACAGAGAAGGAAGAAACCACCAGCCTTAAACTCGTATTCCTCCCAGCAGAGAAGAGAAAACCTCTCCCAATTTCCCCTCAGGATGCTGATGAGTCACTGCAGCACGCAAAGGGAGGAGGGGAATTTACTGCTGGAGGAGCAGGGGAGATGCTTTTATCCTCTGTGTTTATTTTTTTTTCTATTGCTTTTATCCTCTGTGTTTATTTTTTTTTCTATTGCTGACAACCTTTAATAGAAAATGAGTAATTTGGCTATTAAGTGTTAGCACTGCTGGGTGAACAATGAGTGATTGCTCTGTCCTGATTAGGCTGAGCATTAATTAGACAACCAACAACGTCTAATTCTTGAATCCTCACATCCTTTCAGTGTCTTTCTGTGAATTTGGGCTGGACCAAGCTGCTCCTGTCCGGCACARGTGAGTTTGGTGCCGGATGTTTTGKCTCCCTGGGCTGGGGCAGAACTGGCAGGATGGAGGAAAAATTTCACTGCTCAATTCCCTGCAGCCTTGACAACAGTTCTTGGCTACTTCTGCTAATATTAGGGCTGCTTTGAGGATGATTACAGTTCTGTGCAACAGCTATTAATATCATACAAAGCTTGGATGGAAGTCAAAAATAACAGCAAATGAAAAAAAAAACTGCCCAGCAGCAGCCAAACAGGAAGTGCAGGCAAGGCTTGGTGTTGGGAAAGATAAATGATGGGAAGGAAAAGCAAAAAGAGCTGCAGTAAGACGCAGAGGGAAAAAAAAAATACAAATATTTTTGTTGGTGGTTTGAAAACAGYTCTTGGCTTCAAAACATTGTGTTCCATCAAATAACGCTGATCGAATTGGGAGCTGATTGAAAGGAAATCCTGGTTTATTTGCCCAGAAAAGCAGCTGTTTGTACAAAGCTGCTTTGGCTGACTCTGAAGCAGCAGAGTGAGCTGGACCTGAGCAGRAAGGACAGAACCTGGAAATGCTCTTGAGGAAGAGAAACCCCCAGGGTTGGGAACCTTCAAGGAGCTTTATTTGAGCAGCAAAGGCTGGAACTAAAAATAACTGAGGTGTGGCCGCAGAATTTCCCTGACAAAGTTCAAGTCCGGGGTGAGAATTCTTTCTCTGTTGGTTGTCAATAACTTTTTTTACTGCCACGGGAGCACAGGTGAAGTTTCCATGAGTAAGAAGACAGACAATAAAAGGGYATTTTCTGCTGAAGTCACGGTTTCTATTGCGCCTTTTCTGCTCCTCCCAGCTCTGCTGCTCCCAGCTCTGCAGGTCCAAACCTCTCTGGGGAAAAAAGGTGGCAAAAACAGAATTTAACCACTCTATTGGACTCACACAGAGGTGTTTAATTCACGGCTTTGGTGGACAAATCCCCGGCTAAAAGGCTGCGGTCTCTGCCTGCTCGGAAACTTGAGGAGCGAATCCTTGGCTGTGGAGGTGGCACAGATCACCCTGGAAGGTGGCACAGGTCACCCCTGGAGCCTGGGAGGGTCCAAGGCCAGGCTGGACAGGATTTGGGGAACTGCTCAGGTGGGATTTTGGGCAGTGGAACCACAGGAACCATGGCTGTGGGTAGAAATGGATGATTTTTTATGTCCCTTCCAACGCAAACCATCGTACCACCTCAGCATTCCTGATGAGACCACACCAGGTTCTGTTTCTCCTAGAAAAGGGTTTATAAATCCCAAATATTCCCATTTCCCGCTGCTGGCTGTTCCCAGGCGTTGCTGCAGCTCCAGCAGATGGCAGAATCTTCCCACGGATGGCACTGCCCGAATATTGCAGCGCCGTTCTCTCCCCAGCCTGCGGACACGAGCGACGCTTTTGTGCCACTTTCCAATTTCTGCCTCGCAGCTGGATGATTCTTTAACAATATTCCAAGCCCCGCCCCTTTATTTGGATGAAAATATCTATATTTGGTGGGTTTTTTTCCCCGGGTGAGGGAAAACAGAGCAGGAGCTGAGCGAGCGTTTTGCTGCCTGGGGAGGGAGCTCATCCTTCTCACAACTGAGCTGAGCGAGGCCCGAGTTAAGACTGGGCAGGATTGAAAATGAAAAAAAAAAAGGATTATTTTTAAATGGGACACATGCAGAAAATGTGAAAACGCCAAAATATTCGCCCTGCTTGTTTCCAAAACACTTGGAATGTGCAGCCTCTGTGCACACCCTGGATCTTCCTCACTTCCATCCCCTCTTTTCCCGGTTATCTGAGAATGGGAACTGGATCCCCTGACTATGGATAAAAGTGATAAAAGGTGGATAAAACCACCAGAATAAAGGTGATAAAAGGTGGATAAAACCATCAGATTTGCTGCCCTGGGGGATGTGGGAGCTCTGCTGAAGCTGATAGGGTTTGTGTTCCCCCCAAACTGAACAGGAGATGCTGACGAAACTCCCGAATTCTGCAGCGAGGGCCGGGCAGGGGCAGCTSCTCGAGCAGAAAATGGAGCTGCTGCGCATTTCAGAACCCGCTGGAGCTCCTTTCTCCTCCCCTGAACGAATCCTCTCCGCAGCAGGAGCTGTGTGTGTTCACAGCTCAGTGAGGTCGCTCCATCCCCGCGACAAAAACAATCCCAGGGAGAGCAGGCAGAGCAGAGCGAGGGGTTCAGGAACTGCCCCCAACCCCTCCTGTTCCTCACCATCCTCACCCACCGAGGGTGGGGCTGGAGGGGCAGGAGAACATCCCGAGATAGCAACGGCCTCCCCTGGRGCTGCAGGGACAGCAGCTTATCTCCCGCAGCAAAGCCGGGCTGCTATCAGCACCCAGAGACACTCAACTGCCTCCAAACCGCTCTGATGGGAGATAAACCCGAGTTTGGGTCATTCCACCAGGCTGGGAAGCTCCAGAGACACCCAACCGCCTCCAAACCGCTCTGATGGGTGATAAACCCGAGTTTTGGGTGTTCTCTCAGGCTGGGAAGCTCCAGAGACACTCAACTGCCTCCAAACCGCTCTGATGGGTGATAAACCCGAGTTTTGGGACATTCCACCAGGCTGGGAAGCTCCAGAGACACCCAACTGCCTCCAAACGCTCTGATGGGTGATAAACCCGAGTTTTGGCTGTTCTCTTAGGCTGGGAAGCTCCAGAGACACTCAACTGCCTCCAAACCGCTCTGATGGGGGA
>NW_026624030.1:204910-206670 GCF_030028575.1 Malurus melanocephalus
GCGGCTCTGACTGGTAATTAACGGAGGAGTTTCTGTGTGTGGAAGGAATGAGAGGATCTCAGTCTTCTCCAGACGAGGAGCTGATGGAGGGTAATGCCAAAAAGGCTGAAATGTGTCAAAGCTTCAAAAGATGAGGATTATAACTGGCAGGGGTGGTAATGAGCAGAGAAATCTCAAAATATTCAGGAAAAAACAGGGGAGGGACGCAGCAGAATTCACTGTGTGTTCCCGGGTGATTTGGGCGAGATTAAATTCACTCAGCGGGTTGAGAAGGGAGGGTGGGAAATGGTCAAGGAAAATGCCAAAGGTTTCTCTCAGAACAGAGGCTGAAGATGCAGAGGGAATGCTGAGGTGTTGGGATCAGGGAAAACAGAGAAACGAACGCTGTGTGTCAGCACCAAAGAGAATGAGAAACTGCAGCAGAAATTGGGCGAGATCCAAGCATCCCAAGCGAAGATAATTCGGCTAATTTACATCTCCAGTGATGTTCTGAGCGCTGTGCTCCCACAAGAGGCTGTAAATACATAAAATTTTATGGCTTTTGTTGCTGTTCCACATGGCCCATGAGAAAGCTGAAGAAACGCTGTGGATAAAATCGCTCCAGAGCGGATTCAAGACTGCGACGAGCCCTGCACAGAGGGGAATTGTCAGTGGTTTTCTTGCAGAAAAGCAAAATGTGTTTGTGAGAGGTTAAAGGATTTTAATCAGCATTAAATCAATAATTGATTGATTATTGATAGGCTGGGTATTTCTGCAGGCAGATCCTGAGGAGCCCCTGCTCCCTCAGTGCCGGGTTTTTCTCTCAGGCCGTTGCTCTCTGAAATGGGAGCACTCCTTTCTGAGAAGGATTTCACCCTTTACCAAAGTCCCAAATGCGAGATTCCCTGATGAGATTTCCTGTGCGACCCCCAAACCTCTCAGCCTGGGAGGTTGGAGTTTGTTTTTTTGAGGTTTGGCTTGGCCCTGATCCAGCCGAGTCTTTGCCTCCTGACTTTTATCTGAGCACACGCACAGAGAAGGGAGAGAATAAAAACAGGCAGGGTCTGCTAGAAAGAGAAAAAACATTCGGGGTCTGCTAGAAAGAGAAAAAACATTCGGGGTCTGCTAGAAAGAGAAAAAACGTGCAGGGTCTTCTAGAACAAGAAAAAACATTTGGGGTCTCCTGGAAAGAGAAAAAACATTCAGGGTCTCCTAGAAAGAGAAAAAACATTCGGGGTCTGCTAGAGAGAGAAAAAACTTTCGGGGTCTTCCAGAAAGAGAAAAAAACATGCAGGGCCTTCTAGAAAGAGAAAAAAAAAATGCAGAATCTCCTAGAAAGAGAAAACAAACTCTGTCTCTCCCCGATTGTGAGTCTCCCTCGCTCAGAGYGAGCTGTTTTAGACAATGCCATTTCCCCGTGAGCTGACAGCTCCCTGCTCTGCCGAGGGGAGCTGGAGGCGGCTGTTTCTCACCCAGGCACGTCTCATCCATCCTCTGTGGGGTTTTTTTTTTCCCTTTTTTTCGGCTCAGAGCACCTGAAGCCCCGAGCAGGCTGTCGGAGCCTTCCTGAGTGTTTTATTTTTAGCACCAAGAGCACGCTCCAGGCCCTGGGGAATGCTGTGAGTGGCGTAGAAACACTTGAAAATCCCAAACTCCCCCTTTCCCTCACGAGCGAGCTCTTAAACCTGCCCAGACTTTCTAGTGGTTGTGATCGTATTTCATTCGAGGGGTTTTTATTTGATGTTTCAGTCTCGAGATATTCCTCCCCATGTCGATGTTTA
>NW_026624031.1:0-41368 GCF_030028575.1 Malurus melanocephalus
TTACCCTGGGATTTTTGTTATCACTCCTATCCAACACCCTTCTTTAACCCCATCTACCCTTTTTCACCCTGCCAAATGGTCAGTAGTGGTAGAAGCTGTGACATAGGTAAACTTGGACTATGAAGACAAATGCTATTTTTGGAGGAGATTTTATCTCACAAGGAGAGCTCAAGGGCTCTTGTGAGGAAAGGAATGAGGTGGAGACCAAGTATAAAAGGAGAGCTCAAAGGCTCTCCTTGTGAGCCCCAATTCCTGCAAATGGTCATCAAAAATAATATTTCATACACTTTAAAATAAAATACACATTTATATGCTATTTTCATTTAGCTTCAGTGTTATTGGTACTGGGTTTCATACTGCAGGACATCTATTTTATAAAATCACTGGGAAGACACTGCTGCTATCAGCAATGGGTACAAGATAAGGTTTCCTGGGCAAGACTCAGCTTGGTGATGTGTCCCCAACACCAGTCTTCAGTTCCTGTGGAGTTTGGCTGTTTCACACTCAACTCCCCTGAGTCACCTGTGAAACACAATCATTCCCCCACTACCCTGGCCATGACATCTACTGGCTCCTCACATTTCTGCCTGCTGTGTCTGGCAGCTTCTGTCATCATTTTTGATGTTTTCCATGTCCTGCTTACTCAGCTCAGCCTCTGGCAAAGGCTCGCAGCCCCCACATCCCACCTCTGTTGGTGCATTATTCATACCATGAGAGACCAAATGGCCTGCCTTGTCAGCTGCCATGAAATCACCTGAGGGACCCAGGCACTGGCTAGTTCATCAAAGTTGTTTTCTGCAAGTAACCCTTCCAAATTTTTCAGTGAAAAACTTGGTTCTCACACCCAAATTCACAGAAATACAGAAGCAATATGGGAAGGAGGGATCTGAGTTGACCTAAATCTTTCTTCTCACTATTCATTTCTTATTATGCTTTTCTGCTAAACATAGTATATTTATTTTTCTTTATTCAAAAATGAGAAAATGTTGTTGTTTTATGTTCTATATTATCAGTCTTGAAATTATTACAAGCTACCCAGCTAGCGGCACTGGAACACCTCCACTGAAGACTGGTAGGGTCACACTGAAACTTCGAGGTGTTTTCTTTCTTTACTCCCAGCAAGATGTTCAAACATCCAGGTTTAAAAGAGGATATCACAAAAACAACTTTCTCTGTGTTTCTGTGCTTGTTACTCCCCTTTGGATAATTTTCCCTAAGATGTTTCTGTATTATTTTCCACACCTCATTAAACTGTTCCTAAACCTCAATTGTGCTTTGTGAGCAATCACAAAGTTGCAAATTCTCAAAGCTGCTACTTAGAAACCTGTGCTTTTTAGCATCCTTCAGCTTTTCTTTTTTGTTTATGGCTTGTGGGCTTATTCACACTTTACAGAGTTTAAAAAGTAACCTAGACCCCATTCCATGCTCTAAAAGTTGAGACAGACATAGTTAATTTTAAAGTAATCCAGCTCTTTTCTTTCCTCTTAAAATCTGAGCTTTTCTTTTTAAAAAATGAAGCTCCAACCCTGTGAAAGAAACATTTGCCAAAAATGAACATTTGCTTGATATATGAATCTTTTTTCTACATACTCTGAAGGGTCATTTTTTAAGTCACTGTATACCTCCAAAGTAGCCTTTTCTAAATGAGACATTGGTTTTGAAACCTAATTCTTTGATGTGTCAGTGACATTTAGGCTTTGTTCACATATATAATATTCTAAGTCTATAATTCAGAAAATTATCTGCTATTCCAGACACAAATAGGTATCATTTTATCTATCTCAAACTTCTTATCATATTTATCTCTATTTTTCTCCATGTATATATTTTCTCTCATTGCTACACAAAGATAAGCTACTTGGACTATTTTATACTGAGAGAAAAAATAAAATAAAAGCCTTTATTTAGGCCAAAGTTACATTTGGCATTTTCTCTCATTTCCTTGTATCAGAAAGTTAAATGCTCAGCTCTTCCCAGAATAGATATTGTCCCCCAAAAAACACTAAAAAAATCACAGAACTGTAGAAACTTTTAAGTTGAAATAACTTCTAAAATCATTGAGTCTTGGTATTGCCCCAGCACTGAGAAGTCCACAGCCAAAGTCATGTCTGTAAGTGCCAGACAGACACACTCTTTAAATGCCTTCAGGGATGGGGACTCCACCATTCTCTGGACAGCCTGTCCCAGTGCTTGAAAACCCTTTCCATGAAGAAACTTTTCCTAATGTCCAATCTAAACCTCCTCTGCTACAACCTGTGGCCATTTTCTCTTGTCCTATTGCTTGTCACTAGCAAGAAGAGAGTGATCCCTGCCTGGCTGCACCCTCCTTTCAGGCAGTCGTAGAGAATGACAAGGTCTCCCATTAGTCTCCTTTTCTCCAGGATAAACAACCCCAGCTCCCTCAGCTGCTCACCACAAGACTTGTGTTCCAGACCCTTCACCAACTCTGTTGCCCTTCTCCAGACATGCTCCAGCCCCTCAATGTCCTTCTGGAATGAGTGGCCCAGAGCTGAACATGGGATTTGAGGTCCTGAGTAAAGGCAGAGTGCTGAGTACAGGGGGATGGTCACTGCTCGGGTCATGCTGGCCACACTACTTCTGATGCAAGCCAGGATGCCATTGGCCTGTTTGGCCACACTGATGGCTTTTTTCCTACTAGGCAGTTTTCTAGCTCCCCTGCCCCAAGTCTGGAGCATTGTCTATTATTCTTGTGGTCCAAATGCAGGACCCAGTACTTTGTCTTGTTGAATTTCACAAAATTTGCCTCAGCCCATTGATCCAGACCATCCAGATCCCTTTGCAGAGCCTTTCTACTCTCCAGCARMACAACATTCCCACCCAACTTAGTGTCATCTGCAAACTGACTGAGAGTGCACTCAATCTCCTCATCCATAAAGATGTTCTAAAGATCCCAACATTGATAAAGCTGTTTATCAGGACTGGTTATAACACGGAGCCCTGGGGAACACCACTATGACTGGACACCAGCTGGGTACAGCTCCATTCACCACTCCCTGGGCCCAGCCACCCAGCCAAATTTTTATCCCRTGAACARTGCACTGGGACAGGTCATGGGCTGTSAGTTTCTTCAGGARAATGCTGTGRGAGRCAGTGAGAAAGGTTTTACTAAAGTCCATAAAAAAATGCTGAAGGATTTCATGTCAGTGGGAGCCAGAGAACGGAAGTGATGTTTATGGACTACACACAGAAATTATTGGGATGTCTTTACTATGTATGTAATGTCTTTACTATGTATCATCTTTTCAGCTATTTTGGGAAAGATCACACCAAACCCTCATACTGTTTTATCTGATAGTTAAATCAGTTTGTGAAGAGGTATGAAATTCCCAAATCTCCATTATTCTCTCTGTTTACCCTATTTAAGGAGACAAAGCTTCTTACAACAGGAATCATTTCATCTTTTCTCTGTGAAGAATCCAGTGCATTTTTGGATGTTATAGAAACTATAGCACAGCAGACACTTAGAGATAGTATCTTCTCTTTAGCTGCTTGTCAATCTTGCAGAGCAATCAAGTCTCTGAAGATTAATCTCTGAAACTGAAATACTTCTCAGCACTTTTAGTCTGGACAGGTCCTGGTTTTGGCAGACTGTTTTGTTTCAAGTTTCTAGATTATCACTCTCCAGGCTCTACAAAATTATTTTATTCGCTTATTACAGAAAGGCAATTCACATTGAGTTCAGGCTGAGAACAAATTTTTCTATAGATGTAATTTCATATTTTCATTTAATCTTCTTCTTTCTTTCTGTTTCTCAGCTGTGGTTTTAAAAATAAGAGCTTGAAAACTCCCTGGTAGTCATTTGATGAAATCATAAGCCTTTTTCTGACAGAAGTCTGCTGCTGAGACACAACCTAAATGCTGCCTTTTGCTGCACAGATGAAAGGCAAGAATAGGAACTTGAAAATAGAACTCAAAGACAATACAAACACCAATGATATTTATCAAAAGTAAAAGGAATAAAAAACCAAAACCAGACATCTAGAAAAACAATAAAGATATGCTATGGATTTAAATTTGTCTTTTCCCTTAAAGACAGAAGTCTCAGTAAATTACTAGGCTTTATTTCTCAGTCATCCAGTGCAGCAATATCTATTTAAAAGTGAAGATTATTATCTCTCCATTCATAGCCAAGTGACACTTTCAGTTTTGCAGAGAAGATGTAGAGCTGGACAGCATAAACAGGTTCTGGTTTGTAGGTATTTTTCTCCATAGCCCTGTGGGGTAACTAAACTGGAATTAAACAAACAAACAAAAAAAAAAACCAAAGTTATTTTATTGCCTGTAGATCTGGTCAAGATCTGTAGAACACATTTAAATGTGGTCTTTTTTCTTCATAGCATTTATAATTTATAGTTTTATATTGGTTAAGAGCCTTTTGATCTTTATAGACTTTGCAGAGGGAAAGTTGTGGGTATGGCTCCATTGCTGGGCTGACTGAAAAAAAAGCTGGCATTTGTTGAGCACCAACAGGGGCTTCCTCAGGCATTTAAGTTTTCAAGTCCAAAATGTGTCCTTGTCAATTTAAATATATTTCACGCACTCAGTCTTTTATTTTTTTTTTCTAATAGATCCATTAATACATTTACCCATTCTAATTACAGAACTCTCATTTCTATTCCTATTGATTTGAGTAGTAATTTTCCCATCAGATTTAATGGTTCAGTACAAGACTATAGATTCTCATCAGAATTAAGTCCCCTGATGCAGCAGCTTTTATAAATTTATGTGGGTCAAGTATGGTAGGTACAACACATGCAAGTTACTAGGATCACAAATTTTCTTCCTAACAAAGCTGCAGTTTTTGCTTTTCTCTGCTGATAATTATTCTATTCTTCTGATTTACAGTTTTGCTGTGACTACTTTGTGTCATCTTTTCAGCTCCTGGGTTACTTTAGAAAACAAATAAATAAACAAACAAACATAATAATTCCATTTACAGAGAGAAGTTTTTTTTCAAAATCCCCAATATGCGAATTGTAGTACCTAACACATACCTAAGCATCAAATAATTTGTTGAGGATCATGGAGGACTGGACAAAATTAATTTCCTAATTCAACGTAAATTCTCAAATTTGTAGAATAGTTTATGTTTGAAGGTACCTATGGATTTCAACTTGTTGAGTTCCCTACCCGCATGAGTTATTCTGGCAGAATTCGTGCTGCTACACATTGTCTGGAGAGATGTTGGACTTAGTACTACTGAGAGCTCCCATCTCTTTGAACAATTTTCCCTGTCAAGCTCATGTAGTGCATCACCTTTCCTTGAAGTGATGATGCAGAAAGAACATTAGTCTGAAATAGTTCCAAAATGTTCTGGGAATTTCTTGTCTCCAAAATCAGAGCTCTGTGAGCAAATTTCCTTCAAACTTTTTTGCCACTTGGACTGAGCGCACTAGATAGGGGATGAGATTGATTTCATCCCCACATGCCTTGAGCACCAGCTTGGTAGAAAGGCCGAGTCAGACTTCTATTGACATATCTCCTTTCCTTCTGAGCAAATTAGCCCATGCTTCTCCCATACCTAAATATCTGAGGTACTCTCTGCGAACTTGTCAATGTAAATTAAGTTGCTTTGATGGGAATCTCATTAGCACCTGCTGCCCTTTGAAGTGTTAGCACTTGGAAATTGTGGCCATCAAAACAATACAGAACCACCCTTTCTCAGCTGTTCTGCTCTCCTTATGCATCACAGCAAAGCAAGTGCAATATGAAATCAAATGCTGTGACTGGTTTCATTCCCTCAAACTCACACAGATAGATTGCTTTGCTTTATCTTGCTATGACCCTTCTTGATTTATGGGGAGCGCAACAACATAAGCTTTGACTAAAGATGTGCTTGCTGGATAAATTAATATCTGAAGGCCATATTCTCGTACGATTTATGTAAATAAAAATCCAAAATGATCCTAGGAATGTAAGCCAGATTGAAATACGTTGCTTCATTGCCTCACTTTTTTCTGTGTATTTTATTCTGAAACTTCTTTATAGTGTACAATGAAATAATCACTCTGTTGTATTCTTTTCTAGGCTCCATACCATTGCTTCAATTTTCATCGCAGTAGATTTTTTTTTTTTTTCCTTTTGATCAGATTATCCAACTACTTGTCTATTTGACATGGGAAGGAGGTCCAGGACCAGCTGCCTGCAGCTGTTTTTTTCTCATTGATCTACACAGAAAACTTGCAATCCCAAACACAGAAGCACACAGACAGAGACTTGCACAAATATAAATGAGAACTAAAARCATGATGCACCAAATAATAGCTTAAACAATGGTTTATTGTTTGCTGGGAACTTGTGCAGCGTGTCTGTCTAGAGGAACATAAGCAGCCGACACTCCTGCTAGACTGATGGATGAAGAACTGTAGTGTTTTAGTGCCTTCTTGTGCTGATGCCTAGAAGTGCAGGTAAGTGAAACATTAAGATGAATTTCATTCTGCTCAGACACAGCGAGGCAAAAAGCTCCTGCTGTGTTTTTCAGCTCTTTGCTGATAATACCCAATAACAACCTAAAATTTCTCAAATAAATACTTTTTCTTTTCTTCAGTGACAGAAAAGAATTTTAACTCAACCAGCAGCCACTGTAATAGTTGGCTCAAAAAAACCCACACGAACCACTTTTATACTAAAAGTGTGGTGCTGGAAGAAGGTGTTGCCTGGAAAGGTGTGATGCTGCAGGAACTGCTCTTAGTCCTTCAGACCCCACAAGCGCCTTGCTCAGAGCTGTACCCAGACAAAGTCAGTCACACAGAAAAGCCTCCCTTTGTTGTGAGCTGGATATTCAGGTCAGTGATGTTCATGAATAGAATTTAGGCAAACTTCACATCCACATAATCATGTGAGGGGAAAGAAGTGGAAGTGAGTTAGAAGGACTAAGAAAAGGGAAGCTGAACTGAATGCACAATGCCATCACATTGCTCCTAAAAAAGCAAAGGGCAGCCCCATTTCCCTCAGTAGATGGATGCAGCACTTCACCCTCTCCTTTGGGCATAACCATAACACCTCCCAGCCTAGCTCCCTGCTTCCAGAGCAAGAACACAAACAAGGTCAAGGTCACTTCAGCTTCATCTTCTTTTTGCCTGTCCAAATATCTGGGAAATGTGAAGAAGTTGGAGTTTGGCAGACTCATACTTTCTTTGCAATATGAGAGCAAATATCCTCAAATCCCTGCCTCCTTGGCTCAATATCCAATTAGGGTTCACTCAAGGGTATAGTCAAAAGGCTTAAGAAACAGAAGGCAAGTAAGATTACCAAATTCATTCTCTTTGTAAATTATTTTGAAATTTTCAGGCTACACATCAATAATGTCAGCGGTGTCACTGTTTGAGAATTGTTTATAGTCTGCAAAAGTATTTTCCTGCCTTTCTTATTACGGAATTTTCCACTTAATCCTGAAATATGTTGCAGGGAGAAAGAGTGGTGTTATGATAACATATCTTTCTGAGGTATGAGTCTTCTACACACTGCATAAAATATAATGAACTGAATTATAGAAAAGAAAATACATACAGAATCTGAAAACATAGATCAAATTCATGGTCTGTTCATCTCTGGAACTTGCTCAAAGAAAATCCCAGAGGAAATTCCAGCTCTTGAATCATTTTGAATGCAGTGGCATTTTGAAAAGCAGCTTTGTAACATTGATGTGTTGAAGATTGCTGCGACTCAATTACTGCACAGGCCTGTATTCTCAAGATGTCCTCGACAGCTGTCAGCCCTGAACACTCAGCCTGGGAGCTAAGGTACAGGCTTGATTATTTCCACTTTGCACATTGTCACCAGCAATAAAGATTGCCCCGTGTGAATTATGTCCCCAGAGATACCTGTGACATCTTTGCACGGGTGCAGTTGATGGAGGCATTGGAAATGTTTCTTCTGCTGAGCCATGAAACTGAATTGATCCTACAGCAAAACCTCCCTTCCCTCAGCCTTCCAGGACCACAAGAAAAAAAAAACAAAACAGAAACACAGGACCAGGGATTTTGGCTTTGAGAGGTTTTTTAATTATTTAAGTTAGCCAATAAAACATTTATCTTTTCATCAAAAACAGTAGAGGGGATGAACTGCATTTCTTTGTGGTAAAATGAAACTATTTTTACAGAGCCAGCATAAATGTCTGTAAATTAAATATCCTGACATTTTCCTGCACAGGAAATAGTAATTTGTTCACAGAAGATATATATAAAAGCCTTAATGCACATTTCCAAATGTAATTACTATTAAGTTTTCTCTACCAGTTTAGCATGTATTTCAGAAGATGTTTATGAAAAAAAAAACCTTTTTCTAAAGGCTGCACTTACTTTATTGAGAGCATTCTGTCACTAGTGTTCCATCAGGCCTCCAGCAAGCTAATCAATTAATTATTGTTCCAAAGAGGAACAACAACAACAAAAAGTCCCAATCCATTTGGGTCACTGTGTGAAATAAAATTGTCGTTACTGTGGGAGTGCCTTTGTCCAAATGCAGAAATATGCTCCAGCCTGGAGCCAGATTTCTGCAGGTCAAGACATCAGCTGATGTCAGCTTGGAGCATGTTATTTTATTTTGCTGTAAAATGAAAAGAGGAGATGCCAGTCCTCTTAACAGAATGACTCTCTTCTTGCTCCCAGAATGATTTTCATTTTGCTCTAAATAAAGGCCTAGCTACTGGCAATGCATTTCATCAAAAATATTCTTAACATTTTCTTCAGTGCTGTTTCCCACCATGATAACAAATGGCTTCATAAACTGGCCTCAATCAATCACATTTTTAATAAGATACAATGGAAGAAGTTCCTTTGTAGYTCTGATTCTCAACACAKATTTAGATTTCTTTGAGGGTAACAAAGATAAATTAAGRACTTACAATTTCAGGTGTATCTTTATACAAGATTATAGAAAAATTCAGAAGAGAAATAATATGTCTTCTGTTGTTTAGTATTGACCAAGTTTATTCTTAGAAAAGTCTGCAGTAGCTTGTGCTTGTATTGTATGTATATGTATATGTATATGTATATGTATATGTATATGTATATGTATATGTATATATTTATTTTTATATATTTATATTTATATTTATATTTATATTTATATTTATATTTATATTTATATTATTTATGACAAGCTATGAACCAGGTATGAGCACTCTGGTAAATCTCACATTCCAACCCAGTAGAGGGCATTGTAAGTATATGCTCAAAAGCCAGTGTATTACGCAAAGCCAGAGATTTCCTACATCATCATTTGAGTTGATAGTTTTTTAGAAAGAACACGCAATATTCTCCCTTCTCTGACAGAAACAGGCAGGCTGTGGAGAGGGGCATGCACTGTTCTCCCCATGCATTGCAGTTTAAACAATAAGCAATGGGTGCCAATTAGAGCAAAGTAAAACATTCTTAAGCATAAGAAAAGTTCTTCTAAGTGCAAGGACAGTTCAGCATCAGAATAGACTTCCTGAATGTGGGAACTTTATCGCTGTAGGTCCCTAAGAAGTGATCAGACAGATGTCTGTAAGGAAAGGGTTAGAGATCCTCCTTGGGAACAGTGTGGAATAAGCAAGCTCCTGAGATGCCCTACAGCCATGATTCCTACAACTGCTTCCAGTACTAAGTGGTTTCTCAGACAAACCATAAACATTTCTTAAATAGGCTCTTGAAATTAGGGTACAAAAGCCCAAAATAACCTATATGGAAGAGGAATGCTGTTACTTAATAACTGAATTAATATTACATTGCAGAGACATCCCTATAAAGGTGAAGAGTAGTTCCCATTTCAGAAACGGCATTTGATCTATGTGTCCACTTAGGTCAATAGGGTCAGATTAAGTTTATGGTTTTGTGTGGCAATCAAGAAACAACCTCTAACAGAAAACAGAAAATTGTTTTCATTAAAGGTTTTCTTGCCTAATCCTTTTTCTGTAAAGTTCAATTTCTATCTGACTGTTAGATAATTTTTTTTTCAAAAGGAAACACAAAAGAGATTCTCTTATTGGTATTCATTCTTTCAGCTTGTACTTGTCCTTGGGATTGCCCCAACCCAGGCACAGGACATTGCACATCTGAAAGCAAAAAAAGACATTCTGTGCAGAAAAATTTTAAAGAATCTTCTGGAAGCATCACAATCAAACATCCATAGCCAAAAGTTAGCAAGGTGGAACGGTAATCAAAAGCGATATAAAACTGTATATGCTATACTTTAATCATTAAAGGGAGTCTACACTCCTAAAGCAGAATTAAAAAGAATAGAGGAAAAATGTATTCTGCATTTACACTTGGGTAAAGTGCATTCTTCTATTTTGTGGGGGTTTTTGCTTGTTGATATTCAGACAGCCACAAATGCAGGCACAGTGGCAAAACAGGAAGATACCTGAGGAAAAGAGTAAGAGAAACTGAACAAGTGGATGGGAGAAAGCAAAGGGAAAACCAAGAAAACAGCAGGAGTTGGAAAGTGCAGGAAAATATCTGGGCTCACTTTAATTTACACCATTCGAAAAGGTGTTCAGGCCCCTGAGGGAAACAGTAAAAGGGATTCATTATAACAGGTATAGCTTATTAATCTCGCCTTGGAAGAAAAATTGATTTTTCTTGAAAAGGAAGGAAAACATGGTTTACAGAAATATATCTCCACGGAGTACAATTCACGCATGGAAATTAGTCCTGCAGGCTATTCTACTGGAAAATTGTGCATGGAAAAAAACAGTTCTGTAAAGAAGACCAGCTTTGCAGCTTAGTCTGATATAACAGCACTATGATAGTTACCTGTGTTCATCTTCACAATGTGAAGTATATAGTAATTATCAGCTACGTTTTTGAAGAAAATTATTCTGTCACATCATGTGACACAATCATATACAAAGTAATTGTGTTTTGCCTGTCTGGAGCATTCATCCACCAAGGGAAGAGAATACGAGAGAGATATTCTCAAGGAATACCTAGAGAAACCTGTGACAGTGTCTTGGTTTGAAAGACAAATGTCTGCCAGGGAAGATGGGAACCTCCCTTGAAATGGAGAATATGACCCCCACTCCCTCCAAATTATTATAACTTTGAAATCACAGGGCATCCAGGCAAAGGTATGGGAAAAGGAATAACAGTTCTTYACTAGAACTTTACAAGGCAAACAAACAACACCACCCCAGTTGAGCAAAGTACTGAGAGAAAACACTCCAAGGGAAAACAGGCTCAGCTTTGGAGCACAAAGTGAATTTATTACCAGCAGAGTCAGAGGAGGATAAGGAAAAGTAAAATAAGCCCTTAAAGATACTTTTTCTTTCCCCAACCCCTCCTTCCTTTCAACCAACAGTTCAGAGTACAGGGCATGGGGAGTTTTGATCAGTTTGCCACCAAGACTTTCTTTCCCTGCTGCACCATGGRGCCCCTCCCACAGGAGACAGTTCTCCATGAACTCCTCGAACGTGGTTCCACTCTCATGAGCAGCRGTAGTCCCAAAWCTGCTGCAACGCGGGTTCCTCCCAARGGCAAACAGTCCTCCCAAAACTGGTGCAGCATGGGTCACTTGTCYGTGCASTGCAGTCCTCCAAGGACACCCTGCTCCAGCCTGGAARCAGGAGCCCTCTCTCTCCACCAGATCTCCCACTGGATCACAGCCTCCTCCAGGCRTCCAMCCACTCTGAYKTRGGCACCTTYTCCACGGGCTGTATGTGGGTCTCTGCATTCCCCAYAGATCCCATGGACTGCAGGGGGACAACCCGTTTTCACTATGGTCCTCACGACRGCRTGCAGAGGAATCTCGGCTCTGGCACCTGGAGCACCTCTTCCCCTCCTTACTCATTGCCCATGGTGTCTCCRTGTTGTTCCCCTCACATGTTCTCACCTCCTCCTCTTCTTTGGCTAGAGAAAAACTATCTCCTTCGTTTTGGTTTTCTTCTTAAATAGTTATCACCGAGGTGTTACTGACATCTCTAAATGKCCCAGGCTTGGCCAGTGGCATGTCCATCTTCAGAGCCATCAGGGATTGGCTTTGCTGGACATGGTGGAAGCTTCTAGCAGCTTATCACAGAAGCCATCTCTGTGCCCACCTGCTACCAAAACCCATGCAAAACAAACACTTGCGCTCATCTGGTGCTAAAACTGGTGGCTAAAATACAAGCAATGCTTTTCAGGAGACACCCTAGATTCTCCAAAGACTATGGGGAGAGCTATAGGCATTTTAGATCAGACAATGAACTTTTAGGATGTTAGAGAATCRCAGAATGAAAGAATGGGTCAGGCTGGAAGGGGCCACAGTTGGTTATCTGGTCAATGTCCCTGCTCAAGCAGGAATATCCTAGAGCACATGGCACAGGATTGCGTCCAGACAATTCTTTAGTATCTCCAGCAGGGAAGATGTGACAACATCTCTGGACAATCTGTTCTAGTGCTCAGTCACCCAAACAGTACAGAAGTTATTCCTCATGTTGCCTCTTGTCCTATTGTTTGGGATCACCAAGAAGAGCATGGAAGCATCCTCTTGGCACCATTCTTTTACATATTTATACACATTGATGAATGCAWCTCTCAGTTGTCTCTTCTCCAGGCTGAACAGACCAAGTTCCCTCAGCCTTTCCTTGTAAATGGTGCACTCCAGTCCCTTAATCAWCTTCATTGYCCTCTGCTGGACCTGCTGCAGGAGTTCCATGTGCTGAGTAGCCCAGAACTSGACACAACTSTCCAGATGTGGCCTCACCAGGGCTSAGCAGAGGGTCAGGTTTCCCCCCTTGACCTRCTGGCASTGCTCTCCCTAATGCAYCCAGGATGCCAATGGCCTTCTTGRCCACAAGGCCACACTGCTGGCTCATGGACGGCTTGGTGTCCACCAGGATCCCCCGTTCCTTCTCTGCAGAGCTGCTTCMCAGCAGGTCAGYSSSCAGCYTGTGTCGGTGCAGGTTATTCTTCCCCCGGGGCAGGACCCTGCACTGGCCTTTGCTGAACTTCARACAGTTCTTCTCTGCCCTCTCTCCAGCCTGTCGAGGTCCTTCTGAAGGGCTGCACAGYCCCCTGGGGTATTGGCCACTCCTCCCTGCTTTGTGTCATCAGCAAASTCTCCCAGGAGGCATCTGTCCCTTTGTCCAAGTCACTGACACTCACTGAAGTCAAGTGAAGCAATACTGTACCCAGAATAAAATGTAATGGGACACCACTAGTGACAAACCTCCAGCTAGACCCTGTGCCACAGATTGTGRCCTCCTGGGATCTGCTTTTACTCAGCTCTTAATCCACCTCACTGGTCCACTAAAATCCACATTTCCTGAGTTTGTCTATCAGGATATTGTGAGAGACAGTGTCAAAAATCTTGCTGAAGTTAAGGTAGACAATAGTAACAGCTCTCCTTTCATCTGCTCAGGGAGTTATTTCATTGTAGAAGGCAACTATGTTCATCAAACATGGTTTACATTTTGTGAATCCAGGCTGACTACTGCTGATCACCTTCTCGTTCTTTACATGCATAGAGAGAGCCTCCAGAACGAGGCACTCGATCTTCTCTCCAGAGACTGAGACGAGACTGACTGGACAGCAGCTCTCTGGGTCCTCCTTATTGCCCTTTTTGAAGACCAGGATGATATTTGCTTTCTTCCATTCCTTAGGAACCTCTTGTGACTGCCACAGCCTTTCAAAGATGATCTTGAGCAGCCTCAGTATGGTATCTACCAACATCTTCAGCTCTTGTAAATGCATCCCATTAGGGCCCATGCACTTGTGGATGTCATGTTTGGCCAGGTGTTCTCTAACCCAATTCTCCTGGACCAAGGGAGTCTTCCTTCCAACATTCCTTTACTCTGGTCTTCTGGGCCAGAGATTCTCGAGGGCTGGTATTACCAATGAAGAACAATGAGAAGGCATTCTTTAACTCTGCCTTCCCTGCATCCTCTGTTACCAGGGTCCCCCTTCATTGTAATCCTTTGTTTTCCTCTTGTTATTGATGCACTTGAAAAAGCTTTTGTTGATGTCCTTGACATCCTTGGCTCAATTTAATTCCAGAGGCCAYTTGGCCTTCATTGTCTCATTTCTGCTCACTCTGACAGCCTCTCTATATTCTTTCCAAGTGGCCTGACCCTGCTTCCATCTCCTGTGTGTTTTTTGCTTATGCCTGGGTAATAGCAGGAGTTCTTTATTCATCTTGTCCCCTTTGCCTGATATTTTTGCTCATCAGGATGCATTTCTTGCATCAGGATGCATTCTTGAGCCTAAAGGAAATGATTCTTGGATATCACCATACTCTCTTGGACCCCCTTCCTCGCAATGCCTGTTCCCATGGGATTCTTCCAAGAAAAATTAGATTAAATTTAATTGAATTAGTTCTCCAATTACATTGAGAGTAATCACTCCTTTAAGGTCACATCCTCCTCAGTCACTGAATTCAATTTGAGATATTTATTATAATATGTAATTCTATGTATCTATATATAATATATATAATAAATATACATAGGACAAATATACACTAAATACATAGTATATATTTATCCTACATAGCAGCTCCATTAAGAAAGAGCTCCAACTCTAGCACAGTGACATTTCATCTGATRTATAAAAATCAGAGAGATTCAGGTGTCGAGATTGAAGAAGCTACTACATGTGGCTGTGCATCTGTGCACCAACACCCACTCCAATTTTATTCAGGAAGCAAGATAACCTTGAATTTACTGCTTTCCTTGTAAGGATACTTGGAACAACATGGTTGTTTGGTCAGCATGACTCTAACAGCAAGGCAACCCCAATTAATATGGAGAAAGAATTATTGCCTCACCTACAATTCATGTCATGACAATGACAATGGCAAAAAAGGGATGACTTGTCTGWGGTGCTACATCCTAGTGCAGGTAGYAGTTGAGGCACTCAATGGATATGGTACTTTCAGAAGTTGTCTGCTTCTGCTCGATTCTGAGTTCCTAAATGTGGTCATGCAACATTTTTTGCACCTGTGAGCACACATTTCTAGTGATAATRGCAATGACAATGATAATCAGCACTACTGCCCTTTCAAAAGAGCCAAGTCACACTTGTCAAAGCCCTTAAAAAGTTGGCTGAAGATATAGTCTACTAATGCTTCTGAAAAACTCCTGATATTCTATGGTCTTTAAATGACCCCTGTTTCATTCACTTTTGAACACAGGGTCCAGCAGTATTACTTAATCATAAAGGGAAGAGGGTATGTAGAAAAAGGAGAGAGAGTGAAAAAATTGAAATTTTCCTCTGTCACAATTTGAATGTAGATCTGTCCCTAGATTAAAATTGGTAATTTATTTAAAAAAAAAAAAAAGTTTTTAAAAATAAAAAACCTTATTAAGCAGAATAATYATTGCAACCATACCTCTGTTTCTCTCAGGAGAATAAGAAAAGTCACATTGACTGAAAAAATTCATTCTTTCTCAAGGATAACACCTTTCCAACAGGAAACTTTTATTGATTTTTCATTACTTAAACAAAGTCCACCGAGGGCCAGAAACCTAAAAAAAAAAGTCCTTTGAAATCTTTTAGGAATTTGATTTTGCTTATTTTGTGTGAAAGGCAGAAAAGCATGATGAGAACAACAGCATATAAAAGTGCATTACACCATCAGGAAAGGGCTTAATATATGAGCAGATTAAGGTCTAAAGTGGTTTTAGCTGAGTCTACTTACTGAGACACTCAAAAAAATTAGCTTTTAAAGCTTTTTGAGGTAATTTTTACTCAACTTTAGTTGTAGCTTTGCTCAGCTTTGTAAGACACTTAAGCAATTAGAGATAAATTTTATAAAAATGCACTTCTCTTCCTTGGAGAAATGTTGCTGTTGTTACTTGCAAGAACCTCTATGCACTTAACTCCTCTTGAAAATCCCAGTGGGTACATATCTGCATATTTTTATAGTCAGATTCTTGTGTGAACTTGCATCATGACTGAATTTTCCTAAGCTGAAGGAACTTTTTTTTTAAAGGACAGACAATGAGTACCAAGTGCTCAGCTTGAATCATTATTTTTTTCACTATCTTGTCCAGATCCTCCCATTATTTCTGCCTTCTGATTTAATATTTAAAAATTGTTAAGCAATTATTGCTGATTTAGAGGAAATCAGGCTTGTAAAATAGTCGTGATCCTTAGAGGATTTCATTGTAGAATACCAGGAAAGCTTTGGTGCTACATATTCATATTTCTATAAATGAGAGTTATACACAGGTAATTTGTAAGTCCCAGGAATAATTTTTAATCTGGCAGAAAAAAAGAAAAAAAAAAAAAAAAAAAAAAAAAAAAAACCTTTTGAGTTCTGGTCATTACAACTACTGATTCAGGAACCAAACAAGCATCTTGAACTTGGTGAAGAAAAATAATTTTCTTGGTCCTGATATCTAAGAAGCTATTCTCTGTGACCCATTAAAAAAACTTGCCCAGCATTTAAGAGTATTAGAAGGTGACCACATCAATAGCACTTAGCAATCTTGATGCACCACTGTAGGGTAACCTGGACTGGATTTCAAGAGCATCTTCATTGTGTTTMTAGCTAAGGACTTGCTGAGACCATCAGAGCATTATAAACTCTCTATGATATACYTTTATAACATGATAAACTCCATGAAATAGTTTTGACACATTCCTTTACTTAAAAGTACTCCGTTAGAAGTGATTGTGTTGTAATTTCTAAGAGACATTTTCTAACCAGCCTACTCTTTTCAGTGTTATTAAAAATGTGATATACAGCTGATCCTATCTGACTCAACTTTGGCTAAGAAACTGTTGGTTTAGCCTGAAATATTTTCTTTTCAGATAGAAATAAACTAGGAATTCTTATGTTTCTGTGGGATTTGTTAATGCCTGTGAATATGTTACATGATTTAGTGTTAAATTGTGCATAAGTTTTGTTAAATACTTGAGTTMATATCTCCATTTTGATTTTCTTTTTCACATAAAATGTATGTTTTAGATTTGTTTTGTTTTTTAACAGATAAATTTCAGTTACTTCTTTGACTAAGTGCTTCATGTATTGAAATATGCAGTCATTTTCATAATTCTGGTGGCATTAACATCACTTCTAGTGGTAATAAATTTCTGAAAGCTGCTTGAAAGATATGACTTACCACTAAGCAATTATTTTTCTAGAATTTTGAAATAAATTTATTGCGAGAATTTCTCTGCTTGTCTGATGATAGAAATTAAGTCAATATGAGTCACATGAGAAAAAAAAAAAAAAAAAAAAAAAAAAAAAAAAAAAAAAAAAAAAAAAAAGAACAGTTTATAATCCTCAAGGATAATGGCCTGAAGCTCCGGAGAGAAAGATTCTCCCGCTTAGCATGGAGTTATATTTATAATCCTTTTGGAAGAGTAGGCCTAAGTTTTTTTAAAGGTCTGATCGAGAACTTTGATGATTATAAATGCTGATTTTTTCGGTATTTTAGGAGAAAAGCAAATTACAAAGATTTGGAAGAAAAATAGTGTTGTTCCAATAACTGGGAAGTATAAATAAAAATTCTCTGACTAGTGATGRGCCCTTTCATTCTGATTTTGTTCATGAATATAGAATAGAACTGTTCCATCTGGACTCAATTAAAAAAAGGTTAGCAGATCAATCAATGTAGTTCATAAAAAAAATTACAAGTTTTTATAATCCCAGTTAATTTCCAAGAAAAGGGGTTAGAACTAGAAGTCTTATCTCTGTATTTAATTCAGATATAGTTGCTGTCTTCATTTTTTGATACCTGTACTTCAAGGAAAGAATATTGCTACATTGGGGAAAACTTATAGAAAATCCACAAAGATGGTTAAAGGACTGAGAAACAAACACTTTCATCAAGGATTAAGAAAATATGGAATTAGTTCATGCAGGACTATCACAGAGTAAGATTACCTATAGACATTAATAATAATATCTTAAAATAACTTTGGCAATAAATAATTGTAACAGCAGAATGAGATATAGCAAAGCTTGATGACTGGATAAGAGGAAGGTAGAGAATTTCACAGATGTGCAAAAAGAAGGTACCAATAAATATCTGAACACTTGTATTCTATTATTGATCACTGAAATCGTTCAAGTAAATGTAATTTATCCTTAAAAATATTAGTTAGAGTATATACATTGAATTTCATTTTATGAAAGGCAACATTATACTTTATCAGCTAAGTCAATAAGACTTCCAAAGTATCACAACTAGTGTTAGGGTCTACTCAGGAAGTAAACCATGTTACAGAAGGAAGGATTGAACTAGATAAAAGGTATTTCACTTTATATAATATGCATTTTTATTTATAATTTATATAATACACATTTTTATCCTAACTTCTGTCTTCCAGTCTCTATTTGTATTATAATACTTCGTGCTTTTATAGTGTTTTTCATGAGAGCACTGATGTTTGCCCAATTTAAGCCTACTAAACTCTCTCCTGAAGGAAGTAGGTGACTGTATAATCTTTTGAATGACTCATTTGGCCCAAAAGATTGATTTTAATGATAAACCATTCACTTGCACAATGGTAATCATTATGTTGAAGCCATAGGGCAATTCACCAGTTTTTATCTTTCATAAAATTATAAATAAATAAATATTTRTTATCAATTTATTTGTGTATTATTCTTATCATTGCAGGTGGTTCCAGTTKAGAAGGTTAAATTCTATTTTCAGAAGTCCTTTATGCTCTAATCCTCAGAGAAATGTAAGTCTCTAAGGGTTATTAGYATTGCAGATATCATGCAGTAATTAYCATTAAATAGTAAATGTTGAAAATACTGGGTCACCYGAATCACTCAGGCAACATCAAGTATAGAGAAACCATGATACTAAATTATGGTTTTCAACATAATAGTGAATGTTTACATATGAATTGCCTGATTCTCAGTAACAGTAATTTGTTTTTAACCTATTCAACAAACTGTAGAAAAGTTTAGAATTCTATAAAGTTCATAATCTTTATTTACCAAAATTTTAGGATATGATTCAGGGTACTATAGCAAAGAAATTTCTGTATGATCTCATGAAGAACATGGTTTTTACATATCTGTAAGAAACCAGTGCTTATAATTATTGAATCCCCTATGGGACAGATATGCAGTGTAATATTCTCATTTCTCCCATGTAGGAATTATACCCACATCTAAATAACTTGCTGATCTTCTCAGTCCTGCTTCTCAAACTAACAGCAAAGGCAATACTCTGATGTCCTTATCATTAGATTTGTATTTGAAGTAGATTTCATAGCACTGCAGAGAAAGTGCCTGGGAACCATAGGAGAGTCCTCGACATTGATAAAATCATCAGATCTACATTAGAAGAATTAGATTAATTTCTAAAAAAATAAAGGGACAAATAAAAAAAAGGTCTGGTACTGTTGATGGGATTACTATCATAATGAGAAATACTTTCAGAGACAGAATAACAYTGCCTTAAGAGAAGCATTTCACTGCTGATTTTATATCTGTGGGTAMATGCTGTTACCATCACCTTACAGAGCCTATGTGAGTCACCCACAGCCCTTCACCAGAGTGCTTCTSTGATGAAGCAATCTTCCAGAGAACAGAGAGAGTAAATTGTTCATGTAAAATTGTGCAGAGCTCCAATGAAAAGAGAAATTTAGCATGCTCAGGTAACGTCAGCCCTTCTGCCTTTTATTCCATGAACTTCCATTGAGGTCTTTGGAGTCAGAGTTTTTARGGAGGCATTCAGTCCGGTAGTGCTGTTTTGGTGTGATGGGATGAATGATAATGGGGGCCTGACACTGAGAGGTCCCTTACTGCAAAATTTTTGAGGCTTCAGAAGTTTTTTGTATATTACATCAGCCTGAAATTAAAGCTTTCAGAAGATTTTCAAAAAAATAAAAAAGGAATCACAGCAATGACTCCATTTATGATCAAAAGGCTCTTTTTTTTTTTCATGCAAGTTTTCTCTTTTCCCCTGGGAACAGGCTGGAGGCTGTATGCTGAACTGCAAAGAAGATTTCCCTTGAATATGTTACCAAAACCAGTGTCTCAAAAGACATTTTGTTTTCAGTAGAACAGTGTTTAACGATAAAAAAAAAACATTTTCTGAAGGTGTTTTGCCTGTTCACTTGATGAATTAGGCAATAGTCTAAGGTACTGGGATAGCACAGAGCCCTAAATATGTCACGAGTCTAATTAGGAAAAACATAAAAATGTATGTGGAATTTCACTGCAAGATTATGTTTGTAATGACTTCTTAGGTAAAACAATAGAAAATACATCTCTCTTTTAGGACTACCCACAGCATTCAAGTCTGACTGTCTTGCAATTAATTTCTTTTAGGACTACCCACAGCATTCAAGTCTGACTGTCTTGCAATTAATTTCTTTTAGGACTACCCACAGCATTCAAGTCTGACTGTGTTGCAATTCATTTTTAAAGTGCTCAGTGGTAAAAACCTCAAATAGGATCCCTCAACTCTGTTTGGAGATAGCCTTATTCACCTGAAAGTACTTCATTAAGGCCATTAGGTTTGCCATGAGTTTCTTTTTCCTCATCTGCTTCCTTAAAATAGCCTGCTTTGGTTGGAAGTGACTGACAAATGCAAATGGATTGGGTATCAGGTTGTCATAATTTAACCCCAGACAGAAACTAAAAGCCTTGGAGTTGCTTACTCATACTACCCGCAGGTGGGATGGGGAGGACAAATAAAAAAAAAAATTAAAACCTATGGGTTGAGAAAAGAGTAGTTTAAGAACTGAAATAAAATATAAGAATAATGGTAATTATAATAAGAGTGGGTAATCGAGTTTAGGTCAAATAAACATTTAAAATAAACATTTATGGTCTCAGATTGTTGAAAATACATGGCAATATATGTGTAGTGATTTGCAATAATAATTTGGTAAACAGGTGAAATTCAATTTAAAAGGAAGAARTGTGAAAATATATTTATGTTGCTTTTGTCAGAAGTCAACCTTTAGAAAAGTTTAATCTTTCAGAAAGAAGAAAATTTGTTCTAAATTTCTGCTCTCACAAATGAAATTAATTCCTATTATTTCTTTTTCCCGTCCTATGTAATGTCATTACCACAATCTTCTCTACTGATGGTAGATTGGTAAAATTGGTAAAATCTCTACTGATGGTAGATTGGTAAAATCTCTGTAATAAACTGATAATTTTCTATGCTATTCCGACACAACTATAAAAGAATGTGTGATCAATCTTTGTACTGAATTGATCGGAAATTCATAATATAAATAATTGKATTTTAATTAGCTCTTTCAACAGTCTATTTCTGAAATTTGTTACAGATAATCAGCTACTATACTACTGTAGACCAGCAATAATTAACATTCAGTTTTCTGGCACTAATCGCCGGAACCATGGCTTGCTTCCTAGCATTTAGGGCAGTCCTTGAAAATAATGTGATAAAGCACTCAAGAGCATTGAGCCAATTAGCGTGCTTGGATGAGTGAGTTTTCCAAGCCATCTGATTTYAAAAGTGGGTGCCTCATGCTGTGGAATATTGTCTCTGCTGAATTTCCAAAAGGCTGTTCCATTAAATAATGGGGCTGGATAGAGAAGGAAAGTGGAATCAGAATATATTAACCTGAAATGAAAATATGCTAGTTTATCAAAAGAAATGAAAGCCAGTTAAAAAAAAAAAAAAAAAAAAAAAAAAAAAAAAGTAGTGTCTAGTAGAAAAGGGTCTAATGTACTTGTGTACTTGTGAACTTTTCATCCCATTCCAAAAGCAAGATTTCCATTATATAGCAAGCATATAATGCATAGGTAAACTATGGTTATGTTACAATGAGAGTCAACATTTCAGAATGTTTTGTGGAATCCAGAGGGTTACACTCTCTRTGTTGTTTTTCTTATGATTTAAGAGGTTCAGCATCTCTGAATGCCATGTTCTTTTTAACATTTATTAAAAAGATTCACATTTCTGTGAATGTTGCAAAAACATCCCATAAGTTTTAGGGAAAATTCCAACTTGTTCACAAGATCCAAAAGCAGCTGAAAATTCCTTTTGGTTAACACATGCCATTAAATAAACAAATTGGCTGTGTTTTCTGTGTCCACTAAATTTGCACACAGCAAATTTATTAAAATAAATATATCTGTTAAAAAATATATCTGTTATTGAAAATCATGCTGTTAAGCAGAACCTGCAARTTATGACCGGTTTATTCTCATGTGGTTTTTATCTAATGTACTAGCAAAATACTAGCAAAGTCTGATTTATGCATTTAGGGTTCTTAAGTTTATAACCTACTAATAATGTAGTACTTAACTAGAAAAACCTCAATTAAAACACAATTCTAGATTTTTTTTTAATTATTAATCTATGTTTTAATAGGAGGAAATGAGGTCTACAGTATATTATTAGAAAAAAAATGAACAGTTTTAATCTGTTGATGATAGATGATAAAAATTCATTTATATCTGTTTTCTATGTTACATCTTAAGAGGCATGGAACAGTGAACTGCTTCATTAAGTCCCATCCCTACTCACATGCCTTCATTTCCATGTGAAGAAAATGTGAGTACACGCAAGGGAAGAGGAGCCATGGCAGAACATTTTGAAAATTACATCTAAACACCAGCTCATATGCCCATCTATGGAGAGGAATATTTTTTTCTCTATGTTGACAAGTGAGACRTTTCAGGATCATTCTAATAGCACTGTGGCTAAAAATCCCCACATGCTTGCTCCGTTTTCAGTATTAGTTGCTCTGACCAGAAGTGTTTCTTTCAATCTTTCTACCCCTAATATGAAATCTGAATTTCAAGGATCATCTTGGAAATCACCCCACGCACAATCCCAGAATGCTGAAGTTGTATTCCTCAAATGCAAATACAAAACTGAGTACAGGTATTTGTCACAATGACTGATGCATCCACCACTGAACTGAATTAGCTGCACATTTTCCTTWAAAAAAGCCTGACAAAACCAACCAACCAACCAAAAAACAACCACATCAAAAAACCCTCAAAAAGGTACTAAAATTGATTGGAGGAAATTACTGTGAGAAGCTAGGACGTGAGATGCCTATATAGAGTCCTTTCAATAGATTTTGCCCTTTCAGAGGTAAGCTCAGTGATGSGGAAGGTAACTTTTAGCTTCTGAAAACCTCACTAGCTGCTGAGAAAAATAATACAGATTGAAATGTCAAGGAGCTCCCTGAGATGTAGGAGATCAAGGAAAAATTGCTGAACATTTCCTTCATCCTGAGGATCAAATCTCTCAAGAAGATACCACACAATAAATGGTATGCAGCAATGTGGAGAAACATTAAAAAAATACAAACCCAGCAAACCCACCAACCAAATGAACAAACATCCAAAATCCAATGAAAAAGAATCTCCTTCCAAAAGCTATTAAAAAAACCCAAAACATTAGGAGAAGAAGTTTTCTTCAGTAATTCTAGCTTCCTGGATTATGCTGTGAATTATCACACACTTCTCATCCAAAGGAATCCAAAACAGGATTTCCACCTGGATGTACTAGCCCAGTCCTCCTGCCTTCGTAATGATCCAAGTGGCAAATGATTTTCTGCATTTGAAAATAAAATGGAATGCTTTAAGACGTGCATGTTCTTTCCTGAGCCCTTTTCAYGCTCACAGTCCTGCAGACCGAAGGGGTAGTTGGTATGATACTTCCTCAGCTCCTAACATAGTTCTCATTAATTTCTGTCCCTCGTGTGCACTTGTGAAAAAGAGAAACACATGGGTCTGGTCTCTTACTTTAATCATCCCAATCAAGTCATTCCTTTGATCAACATCACAAATCGCAGTACATTGCATATTCTGCAGCAAATAAGAGAAGGGTGTGCTGTAGATTGATATTCAAATGGCACATAAAAGATCTGGAGAAGAGATCAAAGAGGAGAATGTTGTGTTTGGGCTTGTCAGTTGTGTTGTACTGTATTACTCAATTCTTTGGTTCACAAGGGTTCTGAAAACAGGCTGGCTCCATGAGCTGCTAGAGGAAAACTCACTTTCTATTGGCTATTCAGAGAGCTCTCATGCCARCCTTTTATTGACTGTTTTCTAAATTGATCACAAAACAACTGAAGAGGTATGAAAATATGTATTCACACAAGGAATATCTAAAACAGTCACTGTGCTTTGGGTCACGCAACATCATTTTTCAGCCCATTAAGTGCTKGTACATTGCTTCCATTACCAAGGTGCTTATATATGGCTTCCATTATCAYGCCCTTTCTAGCGAGACATGAAAGTTCTGCTGTGTCCTTCACAGATGGGAGAACTGAATATCTAAAACTTAAGATCAACACTGAGTTTCTTTTGCCCTATTCTCTCTACGCGATATACTATGTCCTGCAAGGACCCTATATCAGCTCCCTTTCTAATTCTGAACACACATATCACCTAATCTGTTCCTATCATATGGTTATCCATCAGCAATTAGCCCTTTTTTATTCCTCTGAAAATTAATAGCATGGCCCTGCCCTTCAGTTCAGTTCCTTCAAAAGCATTTGAAGCCTGCATTTATGCATGTTGTTTTTTTCTGGTTTTGTTGTTTGTGTTGAGTTTTTATTGGGTTGGTTGTGTTATTATTGTTATTATTATCATTCTTTTCCTAGCACTTATTATTATTATTATTATTATTATTATCATTCTTGTGGCAAGGGTACCATTATTGTTTGTTTTTCCTTAATAAACACAGAATCCATGAATGGGTAAGATTGAAAGGCACCACAGTGGATCATCTGGTCCAACCTCCCTGCTCAAGCAGGGTTATCCTGGAGCACATGGCTCAGGATTATATCCAGATGGCTCTTGAATATCTCCAGTTGGGAAGACTCTACAACCTTTCTGGGCAATCTGTTCCAGGGCACAGTCACCCACACAGTGAAGAAGTTTTTCCTCATATTCAGGTGGACCTTCCTATGCACCAGTTTCTGTCTGTTGCCTCTTGTCTTACTGCTTGGGGAYCACCAAGAGGAACCTGGAAACCTCCTCTTGGCACCATTCTTTTACATATTTATACACAYTGATGAATGCACCTCTCAGTTGTCTCTTCTCCAGGCTGAATAGACCAAGTTTCCTCAGCCTTTCCTTGTAAATGGTSTACTCCAGTCCCTTAATCATCTTCATTTCCCTCTGCTGGAACTGCTGCAGGAGTTCCATGTACTGAGGAGCCCAGAAATGGACACAACTCTCCAGATGTGGCCTCACCAGGGCTCAGCAGAGGGTCAGGATTCTCCCCTTGACCTGCTGGCAGTGCTCTCCCTAATGCATCCAGGATGCCACTGACCTTGGCCACAAGGCCACACTGCTGGCTCATGGACAGCTTGGTGTCCACCAGGATCCCCCGTTCCTTCTCTGCAGAGCTGCTTCCCAGCAGGTCAGCCCCCAGCCTGTGCCAGTGCAGGTTATTCTTCCCCCGGGGCAGGACCCTGCACTGGCCTTTGCTGAACTTCAAACAGTTCTTCTCTTCCCTCTCTCCAGCCTGTCGAGGTCCTTCTGAAGGGCTGCACAGCCCCCTGGGGTATTGGCCACTCTTCCCAGCTTTGTGTCATCAGCACACTCTCCCAGGAGGCATCTGTCCCTTTGTCCAAGTCACTGATGGATAAGTTAAGCAATTATGTGCCAGTGTTGAGTCTTGGGCAACACCACTAGTGACAGACCTCCAGCTAGACCGTGTGGCACTGATTGTGACCCTCTGGGATCTGCTGTGTTTTATTTTCTCAGAAGCCCTGTGCTTTCTTCCTCTTTTGTATATTTTAAAATTTCCTAGCACATATCATCCACCTATATATGTAAAATTTACCATATGAAAYAGTGTATTTGCCTAACAGTAAGCACATGCATCGCTTTTTGCAGAATCATGGCTCCAGTGTGCAAATCATAAATCTGGAGAGGGCTGCCTGTGGCTCTGGCTGGGCAGCTGTACAAATGGCTGGCAAATAAGGAGCCACCAGACACTTCCCTCTCCTTGCTTTATAGGAGTGGTCCACATCCCAAGGCACATGCCTATTCAGTAAAAGAGAAATGCAGGCACTTCTTCCTGTGCTTCTGTTTCTCAGATCGAGGTTTGGGAACACTTACAGTGGGACAAGTAACTTATGCCAAGTCACAGTGGTTATTTGCATTGTGATCATCAGGGTGCAAGGCAGGACTGGATGGTGATTCCCAGAATTAAATACTCTCCTTTTCTTGGAGTACTCAGYAAAGAATGAATAGCTAATTAGTAATTTGCCTTGGTGTTGTAYGGTCAGTGTAACTACCCTTGGATTTGTCGTTTCATTCAGCTGGGAGGAATTAAGCTAAAATAATGTGCAAAAAAGCCTCGTGGTTTTTCTTGCTTTTCTTTTTCTTCCCTAATCCATTTCAAAGCCTTGAGCTCTTACACAGGGCTTTTTGGCATACCTGAATGCCTTTGTCTGGTTAGCTCTCAGAGAATGATTTCATGGGGGCATCCTTTTAACTTCATATGCTGGTAGCAAGATGTGTCCTTATTGGGCTTGGTATTTGCTGATGATGGAGTAAATGCTTGTGGAGGTGAGATATCAGCATGCTCATGGCCTTTTACTAAGCATATTTCCATATTTCACCAAGGCTTTTTAAGTACTTGGTACAGAAACAGCTCTGTTTATTGRAGGTGCTTGTTCCCCAGCCTCCTGGGACTGTGCCCAGTTGCAATCACAGCAGTGTTACAGCAGTTCCTTCCTGTCCCTTTGATGTAGCATTTGCTTTTTAAATTCCTGCTGCTTTCACTCATTTTTCTCAGTCTGCTTTWTGGCTTCTTTTCTGAAGGTACTGGGGCTCTTTCAGGGACAAAGCTTTAATAGGGAGCGCATGTTTCTCCCATTTCACTGTTTTATTAATTCATAGTGTTAAAGTTTGAGGTATTTAACAGCTCCAACAACCCCTGCAAGGACTGTCGAGCCCTGCAAAGACTACATCAAATACAGCRTCCACTACATAATGCTTAGGAGAAGTCAGCTCTAATAACAAATWAGCTTTTTCTTGGGAGAAATCAGCTTTAATTTCCAAGAAAATGAACCCTGTTTATTTCCCAGTTTCTCTCCTTACTCCCAAAAATTACTGCAGGGGTTTAAAGGCTCTGGAGGAGGCAGTTGGTGCCTTATAGGATTAAATTATTATATGTCAATTGCCCCTCAGCGAGAAATGTAAGAACATCATATTGGAAAAACTGAATGGACTCTTATTTTTATTTTCATGGTCCAAGAAGACCAAGGTGCAGATGGCAAATCTGCATCAACACCAAATCTAAAAAGATTATAAAATATTTTGATTAGACTGTCCAAGATGTTTTATATAATTACAAAGCTTGTTTTTATGATTTTTTATTATAAAATTGTCAGAAGTCTTATAGCTCAACACATGGATGTTAGAGGACAACTGGTATTTTTTTTTCTCTCCATATATAGAAGAGGAATGAAGACATACAACTCAAACTGAAAGCAGAAGGACTGAATCAAGTTTTTTTACTAAAGTTAGTGTGGCTAAAATCTGGCAAAATATGTACTCCAAGTATATCTGGTATACCTAGARGGATTTATTTTCCTTTACATAACTCTTTTAAACCAATTTCTTTTTTAAATTTACAAACACAACATATGAGAGGTCAGAATTTCACAAACAAATCTACTGTAAATTAACAGTGGGATTSAAAGAAACTCTAAATGTTGTTAAATGGACTCAGCATACTTACTGTTCTTTATGTGAGCAGTGTTCATTCTTCATTTTTGGTTAAGAAATTTACTTTAATATTTTTAAAATTGAAACAACACTCATTTCCTTTCAAAATATCCTACCTTTGTAGGATCAAGGTCACAGTCCTACTCCAGTGAAATCTAGTAGAAGGAGGATCCCAATTWATTTTAGGAACTGTCAGACAAATTTTGCCATCAGTTAGACCCTATRGACTTCTGTGGGTGGCAAGAAGCAAAATTACTCTGTAGTCCTTTCCTATTCATACTGTGCCAATTATCACAGCATCTGAATATTTTCCCAAACTAAGACTAAACAAAGAAGACTAATGTCTGTCATGTGAAATTTCCTCTCTGTTCCTCCGCCACAGAGAAATGTTATGTGAATGCTGTGTAGGAGAGATGTTGTGWTAATCACATAAGCAAAAAAGGTAAATGTATATTATGGAAAAAAAAAAGAAAACAGCAGATGTGCTTGTTTACTGCCTGTTGGGGGAAGAGAGCTTACATAAATCAGCTTCATAATTGAACCAGAAAGGCTTTTAGTTTGTTGACATACCATTCTTTGACACAGATTTTAAAATCTCAGACCCTGTTTTCATTCACTGTAAACTTTCAGCAATGAATGCTGGGGTCAAGGTGGGAAGTCCAACAACGTGGACCTAACAGTGATTCTTGTACAAGCAAGAGAAGAAAATGTAAAGGACATCTCCTAATAACTTGAATTATTCACTAAAATGTTCAGTGGACRTGCCTATATTTATCTAGTAAATTACAAAAAGATAATCACTGATCCATAGGCCAGACCTTTTGGAGACCACCAATATCAATGCAGATGAAAATGTTGTCAGTTATATTTCAAGCCATCCATGCCAATACTTAGATTTACACAATCTTAGGTCCAAATCTTCTGCTGATGTTAATTAACCGTGTGTTAATTAATCCCATTGTTTTAATGTCCCAGTGAATCTACTGAAATGGTGCTTGCATTGAGCTTGATTTGCAGGTTTGCAGGAATTTTGCAGGTTCAAGGGATAACATGCCATAATGAGTAGACAATACAGAGACAGGGACATACTCCAGGCCAATGCACATTACCAATCAGACAATCTTAGTGCTGCACTAAACATGGAAAATGCTGGAACATTTAAATAGAACCTAGGCTAACATCTAATCATCCTGAAATGGCACTGTCCTAGCTAGGCAGAAAGCAGATATGCTACAAAGTTCCTAGAGAGAATTAAAATGACCCTTTCCCTGGGTATAAACTCTGCACTCTGCCTGGCTTCTGTGACCACACTTACTACTGAACCCATGAGTGCTGGGTATCCTGATCTCAGCCATTAGAGGTCTTTCTCCATAAGCCAAGCACTGATGTGCACAACTGTCTCTCCTGATGGTCTGTGCTGGTAGCTCYGTGTGTTGGTTTCAGCTGGGGTAGAGTTAATTTTCTTCAGAGTATGGGGTTATGATTTGGGGTTTTGCTGAATACAGGCCGTTCATAATACAGAGATGTTTTTGTTATTGCTGAGAAGGGCTTACACAGAGCCAAGCTTTTCTGCTCTTTGTACTRCCATGATGGTGATGAAGTTGGAGGATCATGGGAGGTTGGGAGGAGACACAGCCAGGACGGGTGATCCCAACTGATGGAAGGGATATTCACAACTATATTATGTCATCCTCAGAATATAAAGGAGGGAAGAAGAAGGAAGAGTGGATCTTTGGAGTGATGRCATTTGTCTTCCCAAGTCAYTCTTAGTGTTTTGTGATGGGGCCCTGCTCTGCTGGGGATGGCTGAATACCTGCCTGCCCATGGGAAGMTGGGAATTACTGACTTGTTTTCCTCTGCTTGTTTACATGCCTTTTGCTTTCTCTGTTAAACTCTCTTTATTTCCACCTATGAGTTTTCTAACTTTTACTCCCCTGATTCTCTCCCTGATACTGCTGATGGGAAAGTGACTGAGGGGCTGCCTGGGGCTTGTCTGCTGGCTGGGGTTAAACCACAACAGCTCTTTRCACAGAAATGTTAAGCTCTCTGCCATCAGCAAAGCTGGGTCCTCAGCTTTTTTCCTCTTCTTTTTTCCCATCTCATCAGCAAAATTTTGTCACTCCTACAACTGYAGCTCTGTGTTGATCATGTTCTTATTCTCTTAAACTGGATGCCTTTTTATTTTCTTTGAAACTTCATTTCCAATTCCAACACAATAGTTCTACAGCAAAACTCAGGGGAATTCTGAGTGGGTAAGGAATAAAATACCAGATTCAGTTTAGACATGTATTTAATAAAGGAATCAYATTCAGTAGCCTTTGGTTTCACTGTCAGGTTTTTTAATATTCTGCTACATTTAGACTTGCTCCATCCCTGGAGCTGTTCAGGGCCAGGTTCGATGGAGCTCCAAACAACCCAATCTAGTGAAAGGTGTCTGTGCCCATGGCAAGGGAGTTGGAACTGGGTGATCTAAGSTCCCTTCCAGCTCATGATTCTATAATTCGACTGACAGCAAATTGATAGATGGGGTCAGGTCTTAAGATTTTGGTAATTAAATTAACTCCCCTGTCATTTTCTATATGCACAAACAATTACCTGATGATACAGAGATTTTTACAAATAATATTCCAGCTGTCAGTCTCACCGGGAAACTCAGACACCTTTCCTTTTGTTAAGTTTCATAATAGGATAAGATCTAAAAACCTCAAAGGTGCTGTCAAAGAAATAACTCCCAAGCCTGGTCAGAGCTGGGGAGGTGGGGTTTATCATAAATAAAATGAGGTCTGGAAGGCACACGTGAGCAAATGTCAGGCACAAAAGGAGACTTATGGAGTGCTTTGCTCAGTCCTATTTAACTGAACTACATCTTCATCTACTCGATTGTGAAGCAGAATTGAATCGGCCATTGACTCCCAGRCTGAGCTTCTATAACTGAAAGGACAACTTTCTCCAAGGTCTGAATTCATAAAGAGCTATGAAAAGAATGACCTGGACAGTTGCTTGAGTAATTTCTTTTCATCAAAATATTTTCACAGAAAGTCCACAGTACCAAAGGCATTGTGCRTCTGTGCATGCATGTGCAATACCATTTGTATTCTTTTCTCCTGCAGCCAGTGATTATGTATGTATGTCTCTCAGAGGCTGCTGTTGCATGTAACACTGTGACAAACAGAGCAGAAGTCATTTTTAAAATACACAGACACTGTACTCCTCTTTTCTTACCCTTATTACCTCTTATTGGCAAAATCAATCCTCTACTAAAAGAAAAAAATATATTGYTCATTGTTGTTKTGTTTTGTTTCATTTTATAAGATTGTATACCAAAGACCCTTTTCTTGTATTATGTTTTTATACTTCAGGGATTTATATGAAAAAGAAAAGTTTTCATATTACTACCTGTGGGACCCAAATGTCCTGTGAACTTCATCTTGCTCTAAATTAAAAAAAGCACTTCTGTTCAAAGAACTCTATCAAATTTGGTGGAGGGTTTGTTTTTTTTTTTCTTCATTTATAGACTTTTAATTGAGATCAAACTATGATCAAGATTTTTATAAAAGGGTAAGTGAATTAGAGGAACCAATTTAGGATGTTTCTAGAAGGTGRGTATTACAGAAACTCATGGGCATACATGTCTCTTCCCTGTCTTCTTTCTAAAACTGAGAGGCTTTGGGGTGTCTCAGGTTGTTCAGTCAAAATAATGAAAAATTTCTGAATTTTTTTTTAATGTTGGCAACTTTATCTACCTGCCTATGACAACACATCAGCCATGACAAATGTCTGGATCTCATAAATAACAGTTGGTCATTTTAAAAGAGGGTCTACAGTTTAAGGTGCTTTGATATTATTTCATTTTATATCCTTTGATTTGATTTATAAAGTGGTGGTTAAGRATTCTGTGTAGTGTTCCTTAGCACAACTTTATTTCCAGATGCTTTCCCTCCACTGCAGCTCTGATTATATCTTGGGAACAGTTTCTTTGATTACCGGGTGCTGGTTCTAAACATCCATTTTTCAGACCATCCAAGTTCTGGTCTGTTGCCTTCTGGGCTGTGACAAGAATTGACTCAAAAAAAGAAAAATAAWTCTCAAAAATATTTTCTTTYCTCCTGTTTCTTGTGTCTAAAGTATTTTATTGGGCAATATCAGCCACATGTCATTTTTGGAATTATTAGACTTCGGACAGATTAACCAAACAAAGGATTGATCTTAAAAAGCTTGATTTTYACAGTTGCAAACAGTATCCACAGCATGTTTATAGTTCTGTCTTCTTAGTTTTSAGACAAGCTAGARTTAAAAAGATGTTRGGTTTCATCRAGGCAAAGAAGAWGGAACTTGGTGAGCAGATTTTGACTYCATACAAATTTCCCAGAGTTTATCAATTATCTTTTATTATCGAAGATATAATAAAACCTAATTTACCACACTCTCGTTCTGGATTTCGTTAAATTAAACAGAGTTTCTCAGGATTTACAATAATATGGCCTCGATTAGTCTTACCAACAGTTTCAAAAGGGACAGCAGGTCTTGCCTGATTTCATTTTAGGAGCTCACAGCATTTTTTCCTGGAAAAAAAAAAAAAAAAGAAGTGTGAATTCACATTTCTCTGTACAATGTTACTGGGTCATATTTACGAATTAGGTTCATCAAACTGCACAGTATTAAAAAACGGACACAATAGCAAGCTCTTTCCCTTTTTTTAAAGTGCTGTAGGCATATGTGTTAGAAAATAAAGGTGGGATCTTGCTTAAGAGAAATAACATGTGAATTCAAAACAAGYGTGACAGAAGAAGAAAATAAATACAATAAATTTTTGACGGAGAGAAGCTAAAAATGAAATAATGAGCTGATTTTGCTGTCTGTTTTTAATTTCAGAATTGCTTTATGATTTTTAAATAAATAAAGACCATTCTAAAAATCTTTAAATAAAGAAAGACTAATCCAGTAGTCTACATAGGAAAGTTTTGACAGATACATAATAACCATATATGAGAAATAAGCATATATGAGCATAACTACATGAAGCCTGTTAGCTTCCAGTCAGGTGCTCAGCTTATTGAAACACAATGRCAAATCTGAGTGACAAATTTACAAGTCTTTTTATAAATTGGATTGATGTTGTAATTATGACACATCCAAATGTAAATGCTTTTGCTTCTGCAAGTAAAGTAAACACCTTCCTCCTTTAGCCTCTAAATGAATCAAAAGTTTAGGACATAAAATATTACTAAAAAAAAAAAAAAAAAAAAATTCCTCTTCTATCCTTTTCTTGCTTATGGCCACTTGCATCACCTCAAAGTTTTCATTACTCTCCCTCCATTAAAAAAAAAAAAAAAAAATAAAAAAAAAATAACTAAAAAAAAAAAAAATAAAAAAAAAAAGAAGAATGAAGTCTTCAGGACTTTGTCTCATTAAAAATTATACATAGCTGAAATAAAGGACCACTGCTTTCTCTTGTTAGTGAGAGTGCAGTTTCCACTCTTCCACAGTCATAAAACCAGAGGGCCATAAAATTGCAAGAGTAATAACTGAAACAAAAGGCTAAACAAGTCCAAATGGAGCCATAAAAGGGCTATTTAGCACAAACCAGCATATTTTCATATTAGTGCTTTACAAAATCACTGGATTTACACCCATTCCATATTTTTCACCTGCTGCAAATTTCCAAAAGCATCAGGGATGCTGCTGGTCTAACCTGAAGCAGTTTACAGCAGTRATGCTGGGCAAGGGAAGCTTGGTATAAGTCACTACTTATCAGCTTGGGATTGCCACACAAAATGACTGTGTGAAAAGAGAAAATAGAACACATACTACATAAAACTGAACACCTGCAATTGAGAGAAGAAACTAAATTGGGATAAGCAAGCTGTATAAAAGCATATAGAATTTATGCTAAWTTTGGGCTGAGTGTAGCAAAACTGTAGAGGCACTGGGATGCTTTCAAAAAATTTTAGATGGTCTCTAATAGGAAGGTTTGAGAAGCACCATTCTCTGATCAGCTGCATATGTCACTTGGACGTCAACATTATTCTACTGTGAGAAGGTCATCAAGGTAAAAAATGTCCTGATCTCTCAGCATTGGATAAAACCATTTGTTTTCAGACTAAACAGTAAATTTACCATGCAAGAAAATCCATCAGGGAGACTGTCTCTTGATTTTCAGGAGAGTATTTCAGAAGTCAGGAAATTGCCACCAAGTTTCCAGTATCCTGCAGAAGACTTAAATTGGGGAAAAAAAAAAAAAGGCTATTTGAGTGGAGATTTGACAAAAACTGCTTTGTATTGGCTTTGCTACCAATTATTCTCAGCCAAAGCAAAAAGAAGAAAAAGTAGGTGAGGAGAAACAAAAACTAAAAAATAGGGGTCCAAATTTTTTGGCTGATAACTAAATGAAAGCCTCAGTGCTTACCCCTGGCATATCCCTTCTGTGAGAAGGATTAAACTTACTGAAACTATTCAAAATGTAAGTGGAAAACTCATTTCTGTTCTACCTGTGACCTCTCACCAGGTCAAATCTGTGTCCATCTATGAAGTCTGCTGTTGGTTAGCTAACCTGTGAGTTGTATCTTACAGTCAATGGGGTCATTTATTTGTAAGGATTGATGGAGTTTGCTTTCACAACTTTTTTTAGAAGGTTGTTTTCACATAGCAAGCATTACTTTTTTTTTATTATGCAGATTCAGAGTTTTCTGACTAGGGCAGTAGCCAGTTCATTGTTCTTGCATAATATACAAATTCTGATCTGGCATTGCCTTTCAAATATTCAGACAAGTGATCAGAGATATCCAAAAACAATTAGTTAAGAAAATGACAAAGAAGAGCTTCAAATTTCCTTGTGAGGGTCAGACTAAGTAAGCCCTTGCAGTACATTTTGAGGCCATTTGTTCTGAATTTATAAGAATACTCCAATCACTTTTGTCARTCTTTATTGACAAGTTCTTTAAATACACTAAATTATCTGAAAATATTTGTATAAGTGCTCACAAAACAGAGAATTAAGTTCATATTTCCATTTATTATTGGCTTGAAGAGGGAATACCCCCAAAGAATATGTTACAGAATGCATGAGACATCCTTCACAAGGACAATTTAATGATATTTGCAAATTCTCTTGCCTACATCTGCTAACGCTACTTACCTAAGTCACCTTGTGTGGACTCTGTGGCTGTGTACCACTTCAAAATGTTATATTTTATACATCACAAATAGGAAAAAGCAAGCACTAACTAGAGAACTGTGGTGTTTATGTAGTTGTTTATGGACAATAAAAATACCATTAGAAAGACCTGACATCCTCTAAAGAGGATTGTGTTAGAAGTAATCCACTGTGTTGAATCATATAATTAAATTATTTGCCCCCACATGAAGGGCTCTAAGTGCACAGGTAGAGCTCATGGCCAGGCCTCAGAGAGGGAGAGCTCTGCCTCCATCTCTTGGTGATCGAGAGGAAGGGCAGCCAGAGGAGTCTCCGTCTGGATTTTTCATTGATCCAAAAGCCAGATGAACAGATGCTTGAAGGAGGAGGACAGCTGTGCTGTGACACGCAGGGAAGAACAAGCAGGGATTCAGTCATGTAAGCTTTTCTCCCAGGGTCTTCCCACCGCTGCTGTGAGAGCCACCATAAACTGCAATAAGAGGTTGTGGTGCTGRGCCAAGAAGAGAGGAAGATGTCTGGTTTGTAGTGAGGAATCTTTTCAAATTACTACCCGATGTTGAATCGCAGCCATTAAAACCCATATGAATTCGGCAGGATTCTTCAATATGCAGCGACAAAGAGAGAATCAAGAACAGAGAAATGCCATTGCAATGGGATATGGCATTTTCTGCTGAAGCAAACGAGCTCTGGCAGCAGAAGGACCAGAGCTGAGTCCCTGGTGCGGTGCTGAGCGGTGCAGCTGCAGATGAGAAGCACAGGAGACGGCCCAGCTGCCTGGAACTGAAGAGATGGTGGGAGCATACAAACCCCTGGCACCAGAGCCAGGGGGGAAAATTGCCTCTCTGATGCTGCCTAATAACTGGCTGAGTTAATAAACTCCTGCCAAACATGGCACTCATGGGATGAGTGACAGGGTGATACACCACCGATAGCACAGGAAGCTGCTCACCCTGCTCCTTTGACTGGATAATAAAACATCTGAGGCTGAGAGCTGGAAAACCTGCCTTGCAGGGTGCTGAGGAAAGGGAAAGTTTCAGCCACACATCAGACCCTCATCATCTTGCTGCCAGCTGCATAGCATAGGCAGAAATATACAGGATTAAAGCCACATGAATTTCAAAATTTACATGTTAAACAKCTTTTAAAGTTGTACCATGAGCATTTATTTCCATAACACAAATCGTTGCTATGGTATTTCATGGTTTTTCTCCTTGAAAAAAYGTTTCTGTTTCTCTCAGAAACTCCAGGTGGTCACTTATATGTGCTCCCAATTCCAAGTCTTGCTGCTGCTACCAACTTTGGAAGACAAACTAAATATATTTCAAAAATAACAATTAAAGGAAACAGGTTCATTTCATTACTGGACACAAAATTAACTTCTTCACATTATACTCATAACACTGCCTGTACTTACAATAGAGAACAGAGACAACCCAAACTCATAAAATAACCAATTTTATTGCAACATCTACCTGGTTCTATATTTAGTTAAAATTCTCCACCTTAAATATTAGCCCYTTTTAAGTGGTGGGCTTATATTCACCTGTATTTTGTAGTTTCAAACATTCAGAGGTTTTAAGTCAAACCATACCATTTGGAATTTCAACAATATAAGCTCCTATACCYACCTCAGTACTGTGACTCAAGAGAYTTGGGGYTTTTTAATTGCTGCTATTTGCACTCTGACCTTTGGCTTCAGCTTAACTAAGGTTTTCATGGAAACATGAAGTACACCAACTAAGTAGAAACACTATATAAAGCACAAATCTTTGTGCTTACATGTTACCTTTAGAAAAAAATATGACATTATAAACTGAGTAAAACACAATGAAATTTACAAACTTCTAATTGGGAAATCAATCAATGTGCTATTCTTATGTAACTTCTTAAGTATGGAATTACCACTAAACCTTTGTATGTCTCATTGACTGAGAACAAGCATGTACTTAAAGGCTTTTTTGACTCAGGATCAAATTTTAAAATTAATTATTTACTGAGAAAAAAAACAAAGTTTTTTGGTACATCACAATAATCACATGACTTTTAAGGGTAGGGATGGTATCAAGGATGTCAACATGAAAAAGAAGTATTAAAGAGTTTGTGGATCAGCAAGCTAAGTAAGAACTAGAATTTCTTTGTTTARCCTTAACCTTGATAATTTATTGTGAATTTGTCAAGGTTCATAACCTTGGGATTATCAATCACTAGAAATGCACATGTTCCAAATACTTCATGCCAAATGTCATTTCCTGAGAGATACAAGTAAGGCTTATGACTATTATCTTAAAATCTTACTATTGGTCCTTTGTTTCAGTGCCACTTAAAGACCAGAAATGTTTTGCTGCAAAGTGCAAAGAACTGGGTCACTGAAGCAAATCTTCATCTCCTGCTTCTGTGCAATGAAACATTTTAAAACCTATTCACTCTATCTGCCAATGAAGGGGAATGAAATACATTTAGCTCTAGGAATTGTGCTAGGAATCTTTGTCTAGTTTGCAATAGAAGAATATATTTTGGTGAAATGGTAAAATGATAATATCACTTTRCTACTGAGCTGTGATCAAGAGACCACCAGGGCAGCTCACTCCCATATGAAGCCATCTCAAGCACTAGAGCTATAGTCCAGTTTGGTTTAGAGGCAATGACATTTTTCTTCTGAGTCAACAGACTTTTGGTTTTTGGTGGCTGTTGGCACATAATACSAGCCTTTGAAACACTGATTGCTCAGCCAAAGTTAACAGAAACAGCTGCAAAACAAGATGTCATTATCCCTGGGTCTTGCTCTGAGTAAGCTACAAGAGCACTGCCATCTGTAAAGAGCAGTTCTTTAATAAGGGGACTTCTGAAGCCTTTGTTTCTGCATACAAACAAGCCAAATTATAAATGTCACTTGGGGAAATCTGAAAGTGGACTCTCAAAGACAGACTCCGTGTTTGTTCAATTTGGTGCTATTGCGAAAAAAAAAAAAAAAACAAACCAAACAAACCAAAAAAATACCTCTTTACCACTGAGATGCTGTAGCTCTAATCACATTTTACAAGACAGCTTTCCATCCCAAGAGCCCACTGAAGATGATCACTTCTTCAACTCATTTGCTTTGGGACAAAGAAGAGTTAGGTGGGGGGGATTGGTGGTTGTTTGGTTTTTAAAATTTTCATCAGTTTGTGAACAGCAGCATAGAAYGGTCTATTTAATTCTTTAAATGCTTCTTAATAATGTCAAATGGCATTAGACAGCCTGATAGTTTTTTTTTTTTTTAAAAAAAAGCATGGCTGAAAAAGAACCATGTTATTGCATAGACATAGCTGAGAAATATTCAAGATTCACTTTTTTGCATGAAGCAGACCATAAATACACATAAATACTTCTCTGTAACTGCAGGACATTTTGCTGACCCGTCTCCAAGCCGACACTACAAATATAAAAGTCTTTAAGCTGTTACAATACTGCCACTTACAGAGAAAAAGTATGTATATGATCCGCATTTCAAACACATTTTATATATTTCATTTTGTATCACACTGAAGTCATGCTAGGCCCACAAAAGAAGATCGTGACTTTATGATCAATATCTTGAGTTGTTTCAATGATAGCCTTTGATTTCTTTTATATTGAAGATATGCAGGGAATCAATTGACTGTAATCTTGAAGAGTTCATGACCCTGACAAGTTTTAAATGYCTGGATTTCTACAGGTAGAATAGGAAGTTGACTGAAATGATATAGTCAACTAAGAAATGTGTAGACTTAATACTGGAGAATAAGGAACCTAGCTTCATGCCCATTACATTCAATAGGAATTCTACAGACATTTAACCTCACAGTGTCGACGTAAAATGACTTTATTAGATTTATTTGGACTCTTTGTTCCAGAAGGCCTTCTCAAGTACATGTTGTTATAGATTTTCACAAGTTCTTTTACAATAAATTTCTCCATCCATTTCTCTTTTTTTTCAGAAGACAGTGACAACTCTTTGGAAAAASAATGCAATCAGGTTTTAATTAAAAAAGAAAAGAATGCATGGTTAAAAGGAAACCATTTGGGTTAAGAAATGCAAAGCATGGAAAAAAAACCCACATAAACCAAAGAGAGAGGATAGAAAGGCCTGGAAGAAAAAGTCATTGAGAGCAATTGCAGGGCTCTAAAATAGGCACGAGGATTAGGCAGTGGCCAAAACAGAGCAGCTGAACAACTATTGAAAGGAAGTGGATTTATAAACAGAAGTTCAAGCAGCAACAAGGAATGGCTTCAGTGCAGGAAACTATGGTAAATAGGAATGGCTGGGCTTGYTCAGAGCTGTGGGAAACACTAAGGGAGTAATAAGAAGCAAAAGGTTTTTATTCATTTAAACATTTTAAGCATAGCATTTTCAAACTTGTAGAATTTGGTATTTTTCTGATATATGGATAAAATTATTTTTTTCAATCCTACCCATTACTCTGTCTCCCTTTTAAGATTAACATCTCTAATTAGCTACTTAATCTRTAGAAGACCCTTGCTTTGATTGTCTTCCTAGAGTGGAACTGTCTTCCTAATGTTAAGCAAGTTTGAAGGCTCAGTCTTCACTATGAAGTCATTCAGCTTCAACACATGAGTTTAAACAAGACTTAAGATAATTTCCTAAATATGGAAGTTTTTTCTAATTGAGGCCTTAGAATTGAGCACTGGTGCTCTTTAAAGCCGTGGAAAGATACTCAATAAGTATTTTAAGCATTGCAAGTAACTAATAAAAACACTGCTAATGCTTGATAGATACATTTTATCCTTTATAATACTCTTTTGAGCRCTGTTTCTAAAGATAGGGAATATAACTTAGATTTCCATCAAGACTTCTAAATTGCCATGCCTTTGGTAATCAAGCAGAGTTGTAGCTTCCAGTTCAAGGACTTCTCCTCCACAAGGATCAAGATCAGAAGAAAAGAGAAGTCATGGTTATATGGAAAGAGACTTTCAGGGATATTAACACTAACTCTAGTCTTTGTGAGATTCAGAATTTGAAGCTTCTATCCCAGAAGACAAAAAAGAAGCCACACAACCATGGCTGCTACTGTCATGTTTTAAATCCGTTGTGTTTTGAATACAGATTCCTAAGAGCCGAGCTGGTTGTGATGTGCCTATGCACTTACAGCTCTCAGGCAAGSTAGCCCTTCTGCACTTCTCTCAATCCTTTCAATTTCAGCCCTACTAACATTGATGGGATTTTGGCTTCAGCTTTTGTAACACTTCCACTTTGGGCTCTAGATGGGATACACAGGTGTGTTGACTGGTTYTGCAAAGAGAATTGATACATATTGATGTCAAGCCACCAAACCACCTTAATGCAGCCTTGTGCCTTTTTGTACCATCTTGCCAGACTGTTTCAGCRGAGTGGTAAATGCAGTAATGCATTCTCTCCTGAGATTAACATTTCTGGATTCATGGCATGATTTGACAGGATCCAGATGCCAAATATGTATTTTTCCAGTGCAGTTGCCTGGAGGTGTATCAGGCCCCAAATTTCTAAGGTGCAGAAGGAAAACTAAATAATACTCTCTATTGAGACAAAATTTAGAATCTGGAGTTTGAAAAGGTGTGAAAAACTAATTGGCAAGTCCTGGCGGGATTCAGGACTCAGTCAGATTTTCAGAGCATTCTGGTCTGGATTCTCACGGTTGACACCGACAGATCCATGCAGATCGATCCACACTGGTTCTTTAAAATGTACTTGATTGCCCAACGTCAAAAAGTTACTTGGACATTAAATCCCTGCCTCTCCCTTGGTTTCAGAGAATGAAGAGTTGGATAGTGGCTTATGCACTTGTTTGGGTTTTTTGTTTTTTTTTTTTTTGGGTTTTTTTTTTTTTTTTTTTTTTTTTTTTTTTTTTTTTTTTTTTTTTTCAATCTATCTGGACATACGGATGTGGGGACCAGAATAAAACCAAAACCAGAGCCCAGCAAGCGCTAGCGTTTCACTCCTCACCAGCGCGGCGTGTCGCTCCCGCCGTCACACATCGCCGGCCCCGCGGGCCGAGCAGAGCCCCGCCCGTGGCTGCCGGGGGTGTCCCTGCGAGCTGCGGGCCGAGCAGCCCRGGGGGGAGCGGCGGTGCGGGGCGGTGCGGGGCCGGGCAGGGCCGTGACTCACCCCCGGGGCCGAGCGGGGAACTCCCGCTGCCGCCGGGCTCCGCCGCCGCTGGCAGAGCGCATGTGCGGGGGCTCCCTGCTCCGCGCCGCTCCTCGCACCCTCCCGCCCTCCCTTCCTCTCCGCCGCTCTCCCTCCCTCTCTCTCTCTCCCTCTCCCTGTCTCTCTCTCTCTGCCCCCCTCCCTCCTTTTCTTCCTCCCTCCCTCCCTGCCCGCCTGCCTGCCGCCGCCTCCCTCCCTCTCCCCGCCGGCTGGGTGCTGAAGTTGGGCGGATGGCAGCGAACCAGCTGCGCTAGGGACGAGCCGCACCAGCCCTTCCCGGGATCGCTCAGCGCCAACTGCACGCAGCCGGGCGGGGGTGGGTAAGGCGCTCCGCGCTTATTTCAGCCTGAACCGTGAGAARCGGCACCAAAATGTCTGCTTTATAGTGATGCGAAGGGTGTGTGTGTGGGGAAAACCACACCGACCAAAGGGAGGGGATGGGGAGGGGGGGGAAAGAGGAAGGAAGGAGGGAG
>NW_026624031.1:41391-71422 GCF_030028575.1 Malurus melanocephalus
TGGATGGATGGATGGATGGATGGATGGATGGATGGATGGATGGATGGATGGATGGATGGATGGATGGATGGATGGATGGATGGATGGATGGATGGCGGGCGTGCGGGCGGTAGAGTGCAACAGAAAATTCATTCACCGGGTGGACAGGCTGTGTGTAAGCGTGCTTGTGTGTGCGTGTGTAACAACGGGCGGCTTCGGCGCCGGGGCTGCAAGGTGGAGTGTTTGTGTGTATGTATGAGTGTGTGTGCGTGTGTTTGTGTGTATGAGTGTGCGTGTGTGTGTATGAGTGTTCGTGTGTCCTGCCCGCGATGCACAAAGGGGTGGGGAGAGGTGCCGCCGGGCTCTACCCGCCCTCCCCCCGTCTCCGTCGCCCCCCGGTTGGGGGTGCCGCGGGGCATCCGCCGCGCCGGGMGGTGCTGCCCAACCCGGGCAGGGGAGGGATCGGGCCGCCCCCGGGGTAGCCGGGGGCACGGGCGGGCGGTGTGACAGCAGCCACCTCGGAGGCGAGGCAGTGCTCCTCCTGTCTTTCCTCTTGACCTTCCCCTGCCTGTAACGTGGGTCTGCTTCGCGCGAGGAGAGGTGGTGCATTTATTACTACCATTATTATTATTATTATTATTATTATTATTATTATTATTGCTGTTATTTCAATCCGAGGAGCCGGCGGAAGGTGAGCGTGAACAAGCGAGTCATTGCTCTAAGATCAGGAGTTGATTTCCCTTTCCCATCCSTCCCTCCTGCCCCCTTTCCCGGCTRCCCTACCGGGCAGGACCGKGGCCGGGGAGCCCTCGCAGGCAGCGGCSGCGGAGCCCCGGGCGGCACCCAGCCTCCCCCGCCCGCCGTACCCTGCGGCACCGCCATCCCTGTGCCCCGGCCTCCTTCCCGCCCCTCCCCTGGCARTGTCGGCGGGAGGCGGGCGGGGGCCGCGGGAGGAGCAGGTGGCCGGGCGCGGCCGGCGGGCAGGGATGGGGATGCTCCCGGTGCGCCGTGCCCGGCTCCGAGCAGCGCGGGACAGCGGAGCGGCGGCGCGGCCCCGGGCGGAGCGGGGCTTCCCCGCGCTGGGGAAACACCCGCTGCCGGGAATGCGGTGCGGCGGGGATGCGGTGCCGCTGCCCGGCGCCCGAGACCCGCGGGTGCTGCTCCTGCGGGTCTGCGCCTCTCCTCGGCATGAAAGCGCCCGCAACTAGGAGCGCTGAGGTTGCTTTGCTTGCTCGGCTGCCAGCCGAACATTCATCTCTATCTCTTCTTGTTTATTTAGAAGGAAACCTTATTGGTGCTGTCAGGCTTAGTAACGGCAGGGGTAAAATTGATGGTTTTCGGTATTTGGTTTCTTCATTTCTGTACCTGGATTTTCTCCAGCATGTGTCATAGGTTTGCAGCCAGATRCTTTTGCAAAATGGATGAAATCTGAAATACTCTGCTAGGTAAATATAAGTAAGTTACATATTGTCTGGCAATACTATTATGGGTAACAGGTGAAAAATAGCTTCCTCCAAATGTAATATTCATGTGTTACAAATGTGGAGAGTTCTAAAAGGAAGTTGTTTCTTTTTCACATMAGTGGATGCTAGTATCATCATCCTTACATAAATCACCGGAGAATTTTCCCGTGGCACAAGCTATTTAGGCAAACAAACTATTTAACCTTTTTAGTGAAACAGTGTTGCACACTGTTWTCACTGTTATCAAATACATATTTTTATTTGAGCTCATATCCAGAAAAAGCAAAGTCCTAATAAAAGATACATGAGCCCCACCCCAGTAAGTTTGTGGCCTAAGATGCAAATGCTGTGATACACACGAGTATTCGCCTCCCTGAAATAATGTGAGCATTAAAACATTTAAATGCCTTTCTCCATCAGGGCCTTAGRTCCTTTTAAGTAGCCAAAATAAGAACATAATTTAATTAAAAGAATACGATCAAATAAATTGCTATAGTGAGTTGAACATCTAGTCCAATATCCTGGCTCTGACTATAGTCATTAGGAGATGCTGAAGGGAGAAAAATGTAACAAACAGGACTGGCATGCAGTGATGTTTTCCTGGTATATCCTTTCAAGTTTCAGCAACATGTAGAATGTGGATTTCTTAAACTGGAGTTTGCTCCCAGACCATCATATTTAATAAACTTTGAGTTTCTCTACTCCCTTTTTAAAAATCTGTTTATGCTCTGGTCTCAACCCCATTCTGTGGCAATGAGCACCACAATTCAATTATTATTTGYGTGARAAAGTACTTCCTTTTGTTTSCTGTGAACCTGCTGCCTGGTAATTTCATTCAGTGCTGCTTAGCTTTCCCATGTGACAAGGAGCACCTGCTGTGTCTGTGTAAGGATCTAGGAGGGTCCTCTCACACCAGAGCAGGTACAGCGCTGGCAGGTCAGGTCCCTTCATTTTACCTGTCACCAAGCTGAGAGGCCTGCCTAGGRGTGCACAGCTGTATTCAGCCCTTAGGCTTCATGTTGACATCTGCAGATAAGAGTAGTTATTCTTTTTCTTGTTATGCAACATGGACACATATGCACAAACCCATGAACCCATGAACTTATTTCAAGAAGGCTAGTGAAAAGCTGTCTGTTTAAAAATACTCCTTGCACTATTGATTTGAATTGAAATCTGACTGACAGCTTGGTGAAAAATTCCCTACTCCAATGCAGTTTTTTACTTACCCAGAAAAGAAGATTAAATGTTTTATCCTTAACTGCAATTCTTATTTTTTTAACAAGTATGTTAAATACAAAATGCAAACTATATATCMAGGGATATATATTTATATGAACTCCATGCATTTGAAGTAGCATCATTTTCTAATTGCTCTGTGTAATGTTCATTATAAGGATGTGCATATTGAACAACATGCATAGTTTCAAAAGTAAAGTTTATATGTCCCATAAAATGTAGCTGATTTGTAAGGAGCTATAACACAAGTTCTTCACAAAAGTACTCCCCAGTTCAGTCCTGCTTTGAGGAGGTTTTGGGCAGACCAGAAAGCTTCCCTGATCTCACTGGTAGCCCCACTTTGATTTTGTCATAAGAATAATAAAGGAATAGGAGACCAGAGAACTACCAAAGCACTGTCTGGACCCAAATACCCAGAAGTTCTTACAGTCTGAAATCAGCAGCAGGCACAACTTGGAGCAGCACAGTCCACAGCAGAACGTGATGAAGTAGAGAAGGGAAAAGTAGAAATGTATGARTGGTGAAATTCTTCACAAAAAATAAAATGCTGGAAATGTCAAATGCGTTAATCCCCATCTCCAAAAGACTAAAAGAAGGAGAGGCTGAGTGGTATTGTTATGGGGACAGRATGGGAGGAATTTCAGTCAGCCTCAGACTTAAGCCAGTCTCAGACCAAATGTGACGTGATTATCCACTTACAAGTGGCGTATGTGTGTGCATGTATACGTATAGCAAAACATATTTRTATACGTAGATACAGATATATATGGTAAATACCTTTTTCACTAAAAATACATTATCTTGAATAAATTTTACATTCCTAGTACCTTTAAATAGCACTTTCTTACTTGTATGCTTCACATGCATGCCTTTAAGTATGAACATATGGAGATTTTTATGAATACGCCAGCAGCGTGCCAAGTGAAATGGTATTAGCTCTTACCGAGGTGTTCATTACAGTTCCATTAGCTCCCTCCTGATCATGTCTTCATGATGTCAAGGATTTATTTTGCACTTGTACCAAGGTTTCAGCTTTTTTTGTGAAAAATATATCCCCACCATACTTGTAGTACTTACTCTGTGAATACAGAATGTTTTCTAAGAATATAAAATACATGTGCTAATTGGCTTGTCCTAAAATTAGTTAAAAACTGAATTCTTCATGAAATTTAGCATTTTTGTTGACATACCCTTTGTTCTAARTAGTTTTTACAATGAAATAATGCAATCAAATTTTCCATACCATTAATTCATTAAAAGCTTGTGCATGGGGTTCAAAAACAAATAAATACATTAAGTTGTAATTATGATTATCTATTTGTGGTTATAGCTAATGGCTATACAGGCTGTAAGGAAAATTGTGTGAATAGCTTTCTTGCTGACATCTGGGGTCCACTGAACCCTTGAAATGAGCCCAGCCCTTCAGCTTAGTCCCTCTGCAAGTCTTGGCTGCAGAGGGACTGAGGTAGGGAGCTGCATACCCCTCTCACTTCGATTCTCTGGAAAGTTAACTGTTTCAGAGAAGTCTTTTCTGCAGAGATTGTGTGTCTCTACTTGAAGTCGGGTATTTGCTCTCAAAAGGTTTCCCTTGGCATTGCTGCTGTCTCTAGCGTGCACAGAGGAAGCAGCCGAGCAGTGTGACCGTGGCAGGGACCTTGGGGAATGCTTAAAGCACACAAACAGATGAACTCGGGGTCTGCACTGCTCCTYCTGCCCAGCCACCATGTAACCTGTGCATCGACCAAACCAACATAAGGGCTTGATTCCCTAGTGTGCTTCATCTGATTTGCACTGCTCCAGTGATGCAAAATAGATGTAAACTCAATTTAAATTACTTGTGTGCTTTGAATAATTTGTGTTTTGCTGGTATATTAATGAATCCGGACTTAAATAAAAGTATTTTAATCAATTTAAGATTGATTCTATCATATAATCATAAAAATTTTGAATCATAGCTTTGTCTTTAGGTTCTTTGCTTATAAAATATAAATGAAATGCATCTTTCATACAAYAGAATTTTTCATACATTATTAACTTCGTGAGCAAATGTCAGTAAGCTCTTAGAAATAAGTAAATTTCTAAATAAAATGTATATGGAAAATTACAGGTAGGGAGATAGAACAGAAAGAAAATCTAATAAAATCTTAAATCCTGCAGACAAACATTAAAAACATGCACACATCTTAAACACTACATCTATGCTGCATAATCTTTCTCCATACAAAAATAAAGTCTATCTAGCCTAGGTTCTTCAGTGAGAAAGGGGTAAATTAGACAGTGATGCATCAACACAGCTCTGTGGCTTCTGCTACCAAAGCAGCTTCATTTAAAGCAGTTTGGCTTCTCTCTCCAGTGATGCCAGCTCTGTGCTTGCTGAAATATGAGAAATCACAAGCTGAACCACTGCATACAGCCCAACTCTGTACATACAGACCGACAGAGAGTGTATCACAGTAATGCTGCCTTTAAAGGACACAGCCACTCTGGCTCAGGTCCTTGATCGATTATGCCACCTTGCTAAGTTCAAGTCCAAGCAAGACATGGTCTTATTTTTTGTTTTAGGAAGGCTGAATATGGTTTGGGCAGTTTTGCTGTATTACGTTTTGCAGTGCTGTGGTATACTGTAACAATGTCTTCATTTATCTGCAACTCATGTCAGTTMAAGTAAAATAATTGTATAAGGGAAAGCAATTAAACCCCAGGAAGCATGGATGGAGGCTGTTTAAGRTCTTCTCCAACCCAACCCATTCCATGATTTTGTGATTCTCTGATCAGAAGGAGTGGATCAGACAGCTTTCAAGTGAGAAATCTCAGAACACTGAGCACCCTGAGAGGCAATATGTCCCAGGCACCTCGCAGCTGTGGCAAGGAGTTTCAGGAAGTCCTCACATTTCTCACAGTACCACTGGCTGATCAGTATCACCCTCTATTTGTTGGTCTTATACAAGCTTAAATTAGAGGGAAGTCACAAAATTTCCAGGCTGGAAATGTCCTTACATATGTTTCACTGGYAATTCCCCATGCCATGGACTGGGACACCTTTCATTTGCTCAAAGGCCTGTGCAATCTGACCTTGARCACTTCCAGGGATGGGSCATTTGCAGCTTCTCTGGGCAAYCTGTTCCAGTGCCTCACCAGCCTCATTGTGAAGAAATGTATAGTAAATTTTTAATACCATTATTACTGTGTATGGTTTCCTTAATGGGAACAACATTCTGAAGTAAGGAATTTCTTATTCAATCTTCCTTATTCTGGCAGTACTGCAGACAGCACATGCTCTCTGAWATTCACATTGCACCAGAACTTTGGGTGGCGTAGATGCTGCTCTCTCAATGCTTTGCATCATATGAAAATTGAGAACAGTGAATAATAACTTCCTGTACAAGAGCTTCACAAGTAGCCTTGATTTAATGAATGTAGGTGGGAAGTGTCATCCTAATTACTCACTGTCCAAAAGGTACTTTTATTTCCAAGTCTTATTATCTTCAGAAATTACAAAGTCCTAAAATATTAATCAGATGCTTCATAGCTTTCAAGATGGGTTTGGGAAGAGAGATGTACAAATTATTTTTTTTATAATTCATATAAAAATGGTTTAAAAATATATCTAGTTTGTTGTAATGCACTAATCTTATAATGGTCTGATAATCTAACTGATACAGCCTGATATATCTGATAACCTGGTAACTAGAATCTAATGTGTAGCATTTTTGCACTGGTACATGTATTACATTTGTCCAAATATTTTGATAAACTTACTGACCCTCACAATGTAAAAATCCCAGATCATGTTAATAAACAGAGTTTCAGCTGTATGGTAAGTGTTGTGCTGACCAGACTAGACAAGGCTGTTTTCAAATTCTTTAATTATTTGATATGTAAAATTAAGCAACCAAAAAAAAAAAAAAAAAAAAAAAGTACTCATGTGGTGAGAATCTTGAAAGGATAGAGGGAATACCTGTACCTGGTGAGTGCAGCTACTTCATAAAATACAACATTATAGAGGCAGCAGCTTTGAGCTGGTAGCTCCTGTAAGACTACCAGTGATTCAGAAAACAGGAATCTGACTTTATTGGATTTGTCCTCAGCTCTCTTTGCAGARGGACCATCCCATATCCAGTATCTGTCTCGAAGCCTATGCCTGCACTTCTAATTGCAGTCTAGGATAGAGGTAGCTGACAAAGACTGGACACTCAAAAAGTTTAGTTAAAGCAGCACTAGCAAGAAAGTTACCTAATTTTACCTCTACTATCTGTATGTCATCTTGCATCCTGCAGTATAGACTACTCAGAAACTGAGAAATACTCTCCAAAAACTTCTGGTTTTAACCTGAATGGCTCCTGAGGACATTTACGATCTAATATGTTCCACACTCCTTCAACCATTGTCACAGTTCTTCTTAACCTGCTTCAATTGATCAGTAACCATCTTCATCTAAGGAAATCACAACTGTTTTTTCAATAGCAGTCAATGAAAAATACAGACGTAACATGGCTTTCATGTGGCCGTCTAAGATTTTAGTTTTATGTAGCCAAGGTAGCACCACCCTGGGTGCAGCATTGCACTGAACACTTCTTTTAGTTGCCATGACTGTCAGGTTTTTTTAAGAGTCCCAGGTTTTGTCTGTGCAAACTAACAGAAGCCTGAACTTTTGCAACAGAACTCAGTCGTCTATGTACTGAGTTGTTAGAATGGTCCCAGTCCTGACTGGAAAGTTACCRCATTCCAGCGATCATACCCAATAAAACCCTAATATGAGACTGTCCTGTTATGCAGCGCAGTCACTCTAATTCTATGAATGAAACTAAATTGGCCATTTAGCCTCAGAGGCAGAGAACAAGCCCTGGAACTGTTTAGCTTCCCAGGACAGGCACATCACATCCCTTCAGGAAGKCCTCTGCCTTTGGCTTGTATTCTTTCTTCTTAGGCCTATGATATTAACCAAAGGAAACTGTGTTTGCTGTGATTTACTTAACAATGGATCCAGATCACCTCAAGTCAGTTACTTTGTCAGCTTAAGTTCTTCCCTTGATACCCACCTATCACAAACAAGAACATTGTTGATTTTAATGGCTCCTTCTCTTTTGTTCACAACAGAGGGGCAGGTTGTCAAGCTGTATAAATGAACRTATTTCTGAAGGACCCAGTTAGTAACATGCCTGCTTCATAATTATTACCCATGTTTCATTTCAGACCAAAATTTATCAGCTTTTAATACATTTAATGTTTATCATGTTGACTTTTATCATATTTTTTTCTAAAATCACAATGTTGTGTTCCCTAACGGAAGCCAACATATTTATATTGACAGTACCATCAGTTTGGCAATCTTACAGAAAATATTAATATAACCATACCATTCCCATCTCAAACATATATGGTTTTAAAAATTGCCTTTAATATAACTCATATTTAATAGCTTTAACTATGTTGAGTTCAATCAAATCCTTCATGTGTTTATTACTGTTAATAGTCTATCAAATCTGTGGGACAAGGTGGTTATGATTTATGTTCAATATTCATTATTTCAATACGTAAGAGGAGAGAGAAAGGTTTAAACATATTCTTTTTAAAAGTGTGAAGTTTAGTAAAGGTGAGTGGCTCATATCTGTATGTGCATGAGGTATATATATCTTGTATGACCTTACTTCTGCTGAGCATTTTTCTTGGTCAGGCATATAATGCTGTGGCAAATACAGTGTCCTGGTTTCATACAATGTGACATTTCAGGAACTTTTAAGAAAATAGAGAATCCAGAAAGTAAAAAATAATAAAAGAGAAGGGGACTACTCATTATATCATTGTCCTGAGAATGTAGCAATTTAGCAAGCACTGATAATAAATAAAGATCACATTATGCAAAGGCCATTCCTGTCCTTCCAGGTTTTTGGAATTTAGACCTAAGTGCTCTGATGTAATTGTTCCATCGTGCTGTCTTCTACAAGCTCACTTTTCAAACAACCACATTACCTTTGCATGCTGAGACAACAGCTCTGCTGTTTCACAGAAAATAAATACGGATGCATATCAATTAAGTGATTCGAAGATCATACAGTAAAATAGTAGCAGATGCAGAAATTAAACATCCAGGGCAAAATGCTGGTTGATTTCAAGGGTTGAAATTTACCATTAAGGATCTTGTCTCCTATTCAACCTTCGCTATTACCAAAGTAAGGCTCACATAAACATCAGAGAGGGCTTAGGATCCAGAAAATCTCCAGAAACAGACAATCTCCAGGACGAAGTTGGAAATTTGCAATTGAGTCTGAAGTTAGCCTTTCTGATCRATTATTCTTACTCATTTGAAGATAACCCAAGTAAAACCTCTCTAATATAATTACACCATTCCTTTCTGAATATCAATATGAAAAATATTAATTAGGGGCATGTTAGGAAAAACGTGCTCATTAAGCAAAACACTGCAAAAACGTGAAGACTTTGAATGGTTGAGCATTGTAGCACTGCATTTATTAAATGAAAAARAGAGAATGGAAGCGTATTGTCTAACATACCTTCTGCAGAGGTGTATCCCATGACCTTCAGTTCATAAGTTTTTAAAAAAGAGATGGGATTTTGGGGATTCATTAAACCACTTCCTGTAGTTCTGTCATCCTCATAAAATGAGCTAACTCCAGTATAGTGAACTCAATCCTGTTCATAACAGAATAGCACCTGTCCAAACTTTAAGAAATTATGTGTAAAAAAATCTATGCACATTTTTTAGCTTGATTGCTTTCATGACATAAGCTCCTGTAAGCTCACAGTTATAAAACAATTAAACGTTTTTACAGGTAACAAAAGGGAGTGAACTAACTAGTCAATGCATATCTAATTCTAATAATGAAGGCAGCGTACCTTTTCTGACCCCAAATTACTCTGAGTTTTAATAACACTTCATTCTTGGACACAATCAGAACTAGGGGACATGCTTTAGTCAGTCCATATCACCATTACTTTATATACATTATATAATGTATACACATTATATRCATTTCTTTGTAATTTAGCCTCAGATGCTTTGAATTGCCTTCTGGTTATCACAGTGAGAGAACACACRGATGGGTGGTGGCATGAATTACCACCAATGAGCTCCTCCAGTAAATTTGCCGTGAGGTATGCTGATGGMCCAAGTAAATGTAATTTTGTTTATTTAGTAAAGAAAAAGAAGTTACTCTATGTCTCTTGAAARTTGGGGTAAAGGTCTCCTTGAATTAAAGAAAATGGTCTAAAAGAGATTTAATGYAAGAAGACTAAATTTATCTGAACGTGTAATTTATTGCAGATCCAGTTACAGATGGGAGATAGTTCATAGGGGTTTTAAGACTCCAAATAATTGAATTGCTATTAATGTTCAAGACATTTTTCCATTAAATTKAATGGAATCCTATGGTAGAAACTGTTCTTGCACGCATTACTAGTCATTATTCACATTTCAAACACAGGATTGTAAGGCTCTATTTAGGCTCTGTTAAAGCAGAAATTGTTCTGGACAGTGAGATCACACACAACAAGAGGGCTGAATACTGAAGTCACCTGGATTTTGACTGCATAATGTTCAGTGAGGTACTATCTGGAATAATCTAAAGACAGTATTTTATATTTTAAAACTAAGTTGGGTACTATTCATACAGCAGACTGAATTTTTTTGTTGGTTTGTTACCACATTAAACCCTGAGCAATTTGAGTGAGATACTGTTTTAAATTGTGSTACAGTCTTGTACTCTGAAGCTAGAGAGCGTATCCAGCAGAGTGCCAAGGAAATGAGCTGCTACWGAACCAGGCAGGCAGTGTGTGCTCAGCAGCRCTCTGGGTTAGGCTGCTGTTCAGTTCTGTGGCTGATTCCAGCAGGTGCCATAGTAGCAGCTTTAGGAACATTGGAAAATAGGAACCTATGCTGAGGGAAAAGCCCTGGCTAATTGAACCCCAAACTCTGCTTCCATCCGCTARTTCTTACCTTTTCTTTCCTTTATCTAGATCAAGCTGATATTAAAAGCAGGAAATTCTTTTGTTTTGTTTTCTTATTGGTTTGGGGTTTTAGTTGGGGGGAAGGGTCTTGTTTGGGATTTTTTTATTTGATTTGGTTGGTTTTCTTTTTCATGGKTTTTTTAATATCTATTCTTACCTAGAGGCTGTTCCAGATTTCCTGTTGAAAACCTTTTTCTCATTTCCAGCCACATTCACTCAAAGACTGCTTATTCTCCATTTGCTCTTGTGCAATCATCCATATTTAATTGTTCTTCCTCCTTCTATTTGTTCACCTGACACATTTATCTCCCTCCCCTTTAAACATTTGTCCCAGAAATGTTCTTTAGATCAAATGGGCATCTAAAAAAATGAAGAGAACACTCAGAATGCAGAGTCGGTATCTTGTGAAACAAGGGGGCTCAAATGTCATGACAACAGCTCTGCTCCCAGTCACAAAATCCCTCCTCCAGCCTTTTCCCTTCATAACTCATCTGTGGRTCTCCCTGGAGTAGGAATGCAGTAAAGCCTGTGTGACTGTTCCCTGARCATTCTCGCACTCCTGGTTTTGTAAAGGGGATCCCTTGATAAGGAGTATTCAAGGTGCAGMTTGAACACCTGAAGAAACCTTAGAAGTGTGCTGCTTGAATTTCAGTGCTGTAACCCAATAGAATGTCACTGTGATTAGTGGCAGCAAAACACACAAGGCCATGTGTGTAAGAAAAGATTCACCTACAYAGATTTTGGGGCAGCCTAAAGGGTCTTTTTGTTTTTTCATCCACCATCAAAATACATTTCCATGTTGATTTGGACACAAGAAAGCTTTGGTATTAGTATAATGTTTCTTCCCAGAAAAAATGGCTCTTTCAGGAAACTCTTCTGTGTGTTACTTAAAAGTGCTTCTCAGTCTTGGTATCTTGTGGGACTTGATAAAAATGTAAAATATTAGTGTAGGCAAATACATGTACTATTCTAGAAGAGAAGGGTTCCAGTAATAGCAACTGTGTTGCAAATGCATTGGTTCACATAGATGAGATTGCACAGGACAAACAAAAATGTCATCATTTTGATTTGTTGTTGCATGACTCACCTTCTAAAGAAAAGTCAGATCACAAGAGAAAATTAAACATTTGTCAAGGAAATGAAGAATCCAGGCTACTAAGATGAATTGGTTATTTTCAATGATTGTTCTCAGACTTCAGTTCTGTTATGTTGACCCAAGTTCAGACTTGAATGGAAACTGATCATTCTTCTTTAAGAGGGTTTCAGAGTGACATCTAAAAAGTTGCCTTAAGAGCCAAGAAGAGGTTTGAACTGACAATAACCATGCCATAACCTTTATTCCACTTGTTACCATCCTACCTGTTACTATGCACTGTGAAAAATAGCATTATCTCAGGACAGGCACTTCACTAAGAAAAAAAATGTGGCTGCACCCAAGCCTTTGGTGGCTGAATAAGGATCAAACATTTAATGTAATCAGCAGGCAGCTCTGCCTCCCACGCTCTCCCGCAATTATAACATTCAGTTTACYTTTTCTATTTAAAAATAATTGTATTGTTCAAGCAAAAATAAATCCATTCAGAAAATGTCTAAATTTGTCTTTCAGACTCAGGTTTTGAATGCCTGGTCACTGCTTCCGAGTGATGTAGAATGGAAATGGAAAGGTCAGTGCTATTAGCACATTGAAAACCTTTCCACCCACATCCCCTTCTGAAGATGTTGCATGGATGCAATACCAGCAGGCAACGTGTGTCACATGTTTCTTCCACATGTGTCAGAAGCTGTGCCCTGGTCAGAAGGAGCAGTGCGAGATCTCGCACTGAAAGCAACACTTTTGCCACCCCGAGGCTTTGGGCATGCACACACCATTTGTTAAAGGCCAGTATGGAGCTCAGGGACTCCCAACAAGCATGTGGGGACAACGCTGAGATGGCCTGGCTGCCCAAGATAAGCTCTTATCTTTTGAGTGTCCAGTGGATGGCCCTCCCTCCATCAGGCACAGCAAATCCCACCTGAGTGCTTGGGGTTCCCTGGCCCACTGCTAAGATTGTGCTGCCAGACACTGGAACGACTAATTCTGTCATCTCGTTCACAGGAGAGCAATGGGGATGGACCATGGGAACTTGCCATGCTCATCTGGCAGGGAATTCTGGATTTTGTCCACTTTTAAGCAAAGCTTCTCAAAGCCAAACAGAAGGATTCCTCAACCCATGGTTATTCTTGCTAAGACTCCAATCTGCAACTACCCAAAAAGAAAATTTCAGGTGTGAATTTAGACAGAATACTGTTGGCAAGAATATCTAACCTTTGTCAGTCTTTCTCCAGAAGTCATGGGTCATAGCACAATTGTAGCAGTAAGGCTGTAAGCTAAGGTGAAGCCAGAGAAAGAAAATTCCGGGAGTTTTGAGATGTTTAGATTGCCTTTGAGAAGCATTTAAAAATATTCTCCATGAAAGTATCACAATACTTGCCCCAGCAAGGAAACATGTTAGTACAAATCAGTAATTGCAAGGCAAAACTCCTTCCTTCATTTCCCCCCAATGAAACGAATACACATGAACACAGGCATCCACCCTAGCAGAAAAATCTGCAAAATCTTACTTTGTGACCAGACATGCAGGTGGTYCAATTTCATTCTCACTAGTTCCCACTAAGCTAAAAAAATTCCCTGAAAGAAGAAGTGCTTGAGTCAGCTCCACAGAGAACACAAGTTTATCCTATTCACTAAGTGGGATGAATCTTSTATTGAGATGCTAAGTGTTGTTTCATTTCATTCCATACAGCCTTTCCATAAGATCTAAAGAACTTWTTATGCCACATTTATATTCATTGTGGGATTTTTGCCCCTGGCTCTCCAGCTGTTTCCTTGCTTACATCCTGAGGCAAGAACTGCTGAACTTGGGGAGCAGGAAGACTAAATTATTTACAGGGACAGAAAATTTTAGTGTGTGTACACCTCAGATTTGGCCATCCAGATGTTCCAGGTGAAGGGACAAATCTCAGGAGCAGTAGTAATAACCAGCACAGAATGAGAGAACATTGAGAATTTGAAAAGGASCTTTAAAATCTGAAAGAGCAAGCAATGGGCATACTAGACAGTGAGACTGGAATCTCAGTAGGCAGCAGGGAAGGGTTCTGAGTGATGAGTCTGGATGCTAGTTAGTGATGAAAGAAGGAAATTAGTAAAGCACAGGTGAATKTAAAAGCTACAGTGATAAAATCTTGGAAGTATGGAGTAGGAGAAAAGGACACAAAAAAAAGTATTTTTTCAATATAAGCTGATTTCTAATAGCTTTTGATTGTTAGAAGATGTTTGTAGCATTTGAGGAATTCAGTCTTTTAAGGAGACATTTGTTCAGCGTGATTATTAAGAAAGATATTACAGAAGTCCTGCTTTAAAAAAAAGAAAAAGTAAAAAGTGTAAAAAATTAAAATAATTCCTTTATGTGCAATAAATAATGGCAYATGGACAACAACAGCAAAAAGCCCCACAGGAAACCAAGGTTGTTTTCCTTTCCTATATGCAACTAGAATTTCTTCTTGAAACATTCAAAACTATGTACCATTCAACTAAATTTCCTTATCTGGAGATAACAGGAGATAAGAACCAATAATTAGATAAAGCTTCTATTCCTGTACCTCCTTTCTGATCTGACAACATGGTCAAAATAAGTAAAACACCTCTGGCTAAGCAAGAGCAGGTGATCTTGAAAAGAAAGGAGATCAAATCTCCCAATGCTGTGCMTTCATTGGATCTGGAGTTCTGCACATGCAGAGGAGGAAGGCAGACAACTTTTCATAGCAATTGCTTTGTGTGGCAAATCTACTGGAGGCCTTTCTTACCCACCACTGCTTTCTAATACAAGACTATGGTCCTGATGAGGAAGGTACTGTTGGGTCAACTGCAAGTCTGCAAAAGATTTTATTTGCTGTTAAAGATAATTTGAAATTTTATTGTATCTCGATCAGTACCCTTATAATTTAAAAACTAATTTTGTTTCATTGTTTTTGTCTTTTTTTTTTTTTTAAGACATTTCTCTACTATCCAAAATTTCCCTAATATTATTTTCAGCAATTCTGTTTATGGAAGATGTGTAAATATTAGAGTAGCATATTTATTGGTAGCACTGGTGTCCTGAATATGAACCCTCTGGCAATTTCACTATTGCCATAAATAAACATTCAGGGATCAAATCTAATAACTCTGTAATTCAGGGGAGGATAGAGGCATTTCTAATAGYCATCTTCTTGAGGAAAGCACTGGGCTTAGATGAGAGCTGAAAAATGCAATTAAAATGTTTCACTAAATTTAGATATTTTCTATAGCTCCTTTTTCCATGCAAGCTTCCAGGGTGAGGTATTTGCTCATAGKTGGAATTGGCCTAGCACAGAGATGGACAAGGAGGAATTTATCTTTATTCAAGCTGGGAGGACAGCAGCTSCTGTATGCACCTGGACCCCAAACTGCTACAGATATTAGGCACCCAAACCAGGACTTGGTTGGCTCTCAGTCCTCTAAGAGGATTCTGAGTTTTTAAGAACACATGATATCCCATTCCTCTGTCACCCTTAGGTACCCAAATTTCCCTGGCCAAGTGCAATGAGTGCCTATTGCTCATGCTTGAAACTGCTTCCTGCTAACTAGGTCACAACCAGCTCTCAGCAGGACGTGTTGTCTGCCAGAGATCTCAGAGGAGTGTGGTCCAGGAGACAYGCTGAGAGTGTGCTTCTCATTTTCTGAAAGAGCTGAGTTCATCACAAAGCACTAGACGCAAATGAGGGGTCATTCCAAAACACAGCCAGAGAAGGAGGTTGGTCAGACGTTAAGTTTTGTGGTTATTTCATCCCTCCTCCCCTCAGCAAAACTCTTGCCATTTTCTCAATTTTTCTTTCATTAAATAGAGCAGGAGGGTCAGCTTCAGCCAGGATGTGATATGCCTGGGTTCATCCAATGGGAAGGTGAGGGAATTCAGATCTCCCCCTTCCCATCACAAAAAGTCTGCCCTAATCACAAGTTTTCTGTGCTGAAGATATTCAAAGGGAGAAAGAGTCTCCACTGTTATCATTGACGCTATGCTGTTTTGCAAGAAACCTACCCCAAAACCCCATCAAACAATTAAAGAGAAATGAGCCAGGGAGACAGCAATGCACCCACCACTACAGTGTTCACCTGGGAGCAGGAACAACTTGATTTCTGCCGTGCTCTAAGCACTCAAGAGTGTGGGAGCCATGTTATTTAATCTTTGCAATTTGAATAAAAGCAAGAAAGCAGACCCACCATCTCATTTTACAAAAYATATTCTAATCCCTGATGTGTTTTCTTTAAGGGATGATTCAGGGTCCTAAATCTATGTGAGTATCATAGATGCAAATCTCAGTCATTCTGCAGTCCAGGCTAGGTTTCTCAATCCCAGGAAAGGACAAGAGCAAARCACTCTCTTGGTCAGCAATCCTTTGCTCCTGGTTGTACAACATTTTTATGCTATACAGTCTAAGCTAGAACTGCTGCCCCTCTCTCCCGCCACATATAAGTGACCGCAGCGAATCAATTCAGAGAGTTAATCCACCTGACAGATAATCATTTGCTTCTGCAGAGTTAGTTTTCTGCCACTTGAAAGACCTGCTTGGTTTGTGTTACCATGTGGTAGAAACACATCAACCAGAAAGCAGGAGTCAAAGGACTGATGGCTTGAACTTAATTTGACCAAAGTTGCCCAGGAGACTCATGCTTGGGCTGCTGGTTTTGGGAATTCATTCTGAGGTGTCTCATGTTTTTGAGGGTATGCCAAGGTATTTCAGATGCCCAGGTACTTTACACAAGGCTGTTCTCTTCTATGAGATGGGGAAAAAAAAATACAAGCTCAACCAAAAAACCGACAAAAATACATACAGCCCCAAACCTCACAAAAACACTCTAAGAACAAGTGGCTCCTAGTATGTTTGCACCCAGTGCACATTAGAAGCAAAAGGAGCATCACACTGGCTTTCATATTTCCTCATACAGGTAAAAGTATGCATGTAAACTGTGATTTTCTTCCTTCTGATGTTCTATTTATTTGGCTCCAGTTTTAACTTTCAGAGTTATGCTTTAATATTTTTTTTATCTTACAAAATATATGAACATATTCAATAGGGCTAAYTTATAATAAATATCTGAATCAAAATTTTTTTTAAAGTTGTCAACTTACCAAATGTTGTTTAAATAAATAGAAAACTGCAATTAGGGAGCACATTAAATCCAGCACAGTCTAGGTGCCTACACAGGACAAAGACTGCACTACAGTAAATGTTKCTTAGAACAAACAGCCAGCCAAGTTCTCTTCAAAGAACTGGATATCCTAAAAGGTGTTTTTCCTTGCAGCTCTGTGATTATCCAAAACCCAKTATCCCATAGCTTCTTTCTCTTCTCTTTCCTAGTTACACTATAATCAAATMTCTTTAAACTTCACCTGGGTGAAGATACCAAACCTGAGTGCAGGGTGCACTGAAGGCAGACCTTTTCTAAACATTTTGTCCAGCACAGCTTTTAGTCAGGGCAAAGATGAACTCTTCTGGGAATTGTCAGATAATTTTGAAATAGTTTCTTTCTGTAAAATAAATACYATTTGTTTTTAGTCTTTCGAGTGCCATGGGAACATCAAACAGAAYTATAAGGGAATCACTTCCTGGGGTCAGGGCCCATGATGATGGAAGCAGAATCTGGATGGATTTAGAAAGCTCTACTTAACATTTCTGAGTTATATGTCAGTCAGTGGTTCCAGAGACCCTTGGAAGTAAAAAGAGACTGTTCCCCTAGCCCATGAAATTATCAGTATGGCAGGAGCCATATGTGGGAGATGAAAGATGTTGTTTAAAAGTGACTGAAACAAATAATGTACATCAGTTTTGGTAATTCCAGACACAGCTTCCCTAATGCAGACAGATACACTGTTGTGCCTCCCACACAGCAGCTTAGAGAAATGCTAATAGTAACTTTTTACAAAGYGAAGTTTTTCTTTTGTCATTTACATTTCTTTTGTGTCTGTCATTATAATCTTGTCTAAGTGCCTTAGAATCTAAAAGATCTTTGTCTCAAGTCCAAGGTCAACTTTTTGACTACCTAGTCAAAAAGAAAAACTCCTTTCTCCTCATCATCAGTCATGATTTTTCCCCTGGGTTTTAGAAAGCAAGATTTAAGTTCATGATGAGCAGAAAAGGTATTTAACACATCTTTTGCACCCCCTGTTAGCTTTGTATCTGCTTACAGCTACATCCCCTTTGATGTGGCATACACAGTAGTGAGAAGTCTGGAGTCAATTCGAACCTGGAAAGATTTTTAAATCATTTATTTGTTTCATGAAATGGAAAGATTATGTTTTATGAGAATACCTCTAGTCTCCAACTCATATTGAAAGAAGTAGCTTACTAAAAGACACTAAACAACAATTTATCAGGTTTCTTAAATTCTAGGATAGTCCTCAGCTGCTGGTCATCTTTCCTCACCAGTTTGTTGACTATCTTGGATCAATGTGGTTTGGTGCCTGACTTGGGCACAAGTRGAACTTCCTTTTTTTGCTGTTTATTGAAGTTGTGAACAGCCAGCTGTTCTAGAAAGTTTGGTGCTTATGCTCTTTGGTGGAATCTGAACACTTGCTCTTAAAATGCCTCTGGCTTATCTACTGAGACACTGCCAGATGTGAGTCATAGCAGATTTTCGTGCTGCAATCTATGTAGGGTTGGAAAAACTCAGAAAGTGCCCACATCTCCATGGCCAGATTTTCTAATTAGTTGGTGTAAACATTAACTCTGTACTGTTAGATTTTTTTTTTTTTCCTGAAAGTAATGTCTTCCTTATACACTCACAAATTTTAGGACATGAGAGAGCAATGAAGATGAACACTGAAAGACAAATCAAATAAAGAATCTCTGTGGTCTCTTAGGGGAATGCAACAGCAGAGAACACTGTGAAAACCAAAGTGCAATAAGTGAGAAATTAAACTTTAATTATAAGGATTGAAGCAGGAGCTCAGAACTTATTTCTTCAGTTAAAAAGTATGCAAGCATCTTTGTGTGAGTCTAGCAAACAGACTGACCAATTTTTTAAAGGCTCTCATGAAAGTGACACAAATGCACAGAAATGGGAAAAATGAATAAATGGTGAAGCAACATTTCTATCCATTGCTACAATAACTTAGATGGAAAAGGGCACACCATTAAAAAAGAAACACTGATAAAAGCATRTCACTAGACCACTAAGTTTTCCTTACACTTGGTTGTAAAAGCTTTGGAGCATAAGTCTGAGTGCTCTGAAAGCTTCTCCATTCATCAGGACTCAAAAAAACAGTTCCTACAGCCAACAAAAYGTTTTTAATGGGCTTTCAGACTTGATTTTGGAATTACCATAGTGTCACTTATGGTAAAACTAGAACAAATAAAAGCATCTGCCTTGAATATAGCCTCTCAGCCCCATTACATAGCAATGTCATTAGAAGCAAACTGGTTTTCCTTTCCTCTCTGCTTATTAAATTATCTTTCAAAGTGATAGCATTCTTACCAGGAAAATTTGAGAAGCATGTCTAAAGAATAATTAACTGTTTATATATTACTTCATTTTCTCCATCTATTGTTTCCGATTTCCTTTCATTTATGTCTTGAGCATCATATCAAAAGAGTAATTAATTTCCCCCATTTGATTAAAAATACCCTCTGGATCTGAAGGAAGCTAGTGTTTAACTTGCATCTGGGTTGGTATAAAATAGTTGACAGATTATGGATTAATGACTCCAAATTTAAAGAAATCCATTTTTTCAAGAAACTAGTATGTGAGGTATGTTGCTGGACTTGGGGTTGGGATTTTGGTGTTAGGGTTTATTTTAAACATCATCCTTCAACCTTTCCCAAAGGAAGAGTACTGAAGTAACCCATGTAAACTGCAAGTGTGCCCACAGGGTAACTAATGTCAGCTGTCACTGGAGAAAATGTTCAAGTGTGCAATGGTGTAGACCACTTAGCATGGGATGGAAAACWATGAATCTCTTTCACATCATTTTGGGGACCAAATACTGCATGGTATTGAAGAACAAAGTACTGTTCTCTGGAACTGAGTAGTGTTCTGTGCAGTTTATCCTTCTTAAACTCACTTGAACTAATGGACTTTTGAGAGCTAAGCTACCAGAAAGGCATAATCACAGCAGGACACCAGGCTGAGATTATTCCTGAAATCTGAGGTCAGTCTAATGCAACTACATGGCTGCTGAACCTCTGTGACTCACATCAGTTTCCTGACATGATAAAGCATAAACCATCTTTTTTAATTTTTTTTTTTGGGCCAGATGGCTATGAGCTGCCACTGGAGCCTCACAGTAGATATCTCTGTGACTGAAGCATAAGCACTCGCTGGATAGCAAGGGAGGACAGAGAACAGGGGAAGGACCTGAAAAAGCTGAGACAGCTGACAGAACTGCTTTTGTAAAGAAAAAAAGGGGAGCACCTGCAAACCCCTGTATCATGGCACATGTCATCATCTTGAGCATGAGTGGGAAGTAAACTGCCCTCTGTACTTGCCCAGGAATAATCCTGACTCATTTAGGAGACACAGTATATCCAAGTTATTGGCTTTTGGTAGAAGTAATCACTTTGCTTCTGCTTGCTCTATAGCAATTTGACATCTTATTATCGACCTTCTTGACCGTCAAGCGAATAAGTCAAAAATCTGTCTCCTATACTATTCCCTCATTCTTTGCAGGAGTAAAAAATGCAAGGGTTAACCATTCTGCATTAAGAAATTTTCCCTTGTTCCCCTGACCATAAAAAGAGAAGAAAAAAGGAAAAAAAAMCACCAAAAWTTTAATTGTATACAATATGAAATATATTCAATTATATSTGGGGACATTTGGGGCATTCAAGAAAACCTTGTGTTCTGAATACTTATTTAGTGGTTTGCTGTAAAATACCCCMCCAAAACCTTATGCACTTGCTCTTATATTTAGATGGGCAGTTACAGGAAACCAAAACTCTGTTTCCTTCTAGGGTTATTTGAGAACCTGATGCATATCTCATGTGCTTGGAATCTGATGGAAATCATATGCAAGTGCATGAAACTGTTTTCTTACCAAACTGTCTTTGCAATAGCTAAGATGGAGTTAAAGCAGAAATATGTCTGGGCAGCTTTTTTGGTTCACTGGTTGAAATGATTATTCTTTGATCTACACAGCAGCTGCTCTTTAAATTATGCCTCTTCTCCAACAGCTCATGTTAAGTTTTTGTTCACTGTTCACTTTCTCATTTTAAAATACCAGTTTATATAGCTTTTCCAATTTATAAGTGAAGGGATGGTAAATTGTGGCTAATAATTCCTCAATGTATTTATGATTCAGCAACACTAGAAAGCAGCTATGCAAATAATAGATACCTGTCTTGTGAAAGAAGTACCAGGGAAATTTCATAATCATTGAACCAGAACTTTTCAGRCACTAGTCACTGTGTGTCACTCAGTTTTGTATCCCTGATCCATTCAATTGTCCAGGCAGGAAACCTTTCACACAGTTCAAGTGCTGAAGTGCAATCAGGTCTAAATATCTTGTCATAACATGCAGTAAGTGTGATCGTGGTCACTCAACTGCTTTATGCGTATTTATTTAGYAATTTTTGTTAAAACATACAAGATCTTTTTTGCACGGGTATACCATAAACATTGGATATTATAATTATTATATCAYGTATTATATTTCTTTGCATATTTCTTGACTATTTGACACTACTTGACTGTGTGAAACTRTAGCTTTTCCTTTCCATTATGCCCAAAGTGTCCCATTTCTTCAGTTGAATCACCTACGTATCTACTGGTGTGCTCAAGAGGAATTGAGCTAATTAGCAGAGGTAGTCTAGATGTCTGTAACAGAAGAGATTACATTGTCTAAAAGTTCTAAATATTACCGGTTACTCCTCRTTGTGAGAATAACTTCAGAATAACCAGTTTACTTCTAGATGCCATATATTTGCCTTTGTACATACTATTGCCATTCAAGTATAATTGTTTTGTTAAGTGGAAAAGTTTTTGTAACCTGAAASCTTTCATTAGTATTCATTCTAAGTTAAATACTAAGCTTGCTGTGGGGGAACACTTTTCTCCTGTGAAATAACCCAGTATACCCAACTGAATCAGTAGCAATCAGTTAATTAGAGAAAAATTAAGGTATCTGATTACATCATAAGAGGCAAGGAAATATGGTTTGGATACAAGAATAATTCTCAATGTATTCACTAAGTATTGGTTTGTTTTTTTTCTTAACCAAGTATTTATGAATTCTATAGCTTGCACTCCGCTTTCTCCTTTGAATTGTTTTCCCATTTTTAGTTAAACTACAGCCATTTTCAGTATTCATGTGGTAACTCAGGGTGTTTCCAGCACAACTGCTTGAAAACAAGATAAATTGGATTCCAGAGGAGAATGAAACTTTTAAATCTAGAAAATGAGTGGTTTATAGGCAAGTAAGAAATCAATATTATCATAAACATATTGTATTCCACTATTCACTTGCTGGCATCTCTAGGAATGAGTTGGCACAGAGTCCCAAAYGATTCCAGTCTAGAGCCAGAAAGATTTGGCCTGTGCCATGAGCATCTTCAAGATTTTCAAAACTGTTCCTGCCACAAATAGTGAAAAGAAGTCTCTTAAACATAACCATCCTTGATACACTATTTGGTTGGACTAATTAAAACAAGGTTTTATTATTCCTTTATTTCAATTCCTGATACAAATAGAATAATTTTGAACCAAAGATTGCTTTAAACAAAAAACTGGTCTTCATTGACCCATACCAAAAGAGAACAAAATAAAACTAACTAAACTACTTCCGTGAGATATTTTGGCAACTTTCAARTTTGCTATAAAAGAATTTTTCTTTYAGACAACTTCTGTAAAAAGCAATTGTTTCAGCAGTTAGTTTTGATTTTGACAATTGTAGTTTTTGCCTAATAAATATTTAATAGAAAAAATCCTGACCATACATCTACTACATTGACTTGGGAGTTGGATGGAAGTCATACACTTCTGTGCAAAAGAAATATGATATTTGTGTAACCCAAAGAAGAAAAACAAGCTGGAGAGTGAGGGTATAAAAATAAGGGTGATGTCATCTCAGGCAACTTCTTTCCTAGGAAATCTCGTAGTGAGCAGAAAGCATTACTGATTTTGTTTGCTGTGACTGCAAGGGAACTGGCACAGCCAAACTGGCTCTGGCTATTTCCCTGCCCTGGAAAGCATCTGCACACCTCTGCAGGGTGGAGCAGTAGTGTGTCCACATGCACAGTGCCAGTAATTAAAAGCTGAAATTTCACAGAAGATGATTAAAAGATTAAAATCTAGATTTTCCTTTTCTCCATGGAATAGCCTTTGTGATAGTGAAGCCCAATGAAAAGCTTTATGTTTTGTAATTGCAGGGCTACAGGAAACTCTGTGCAAGGAACAGAGTTGCAGAACTTCCTGTTCCTCTTGAAATACCTTAATRGAATAATTAGCTTGCTAATTACAAATTAACCCTGCTTATAAAGCATCTCCCCACTTTTAGGCTGAATTTTCAAGAAAAAAATGGGGTTGTTCTTTGCTGCTGTTGCACCTCCCACCAGATTTATTGCTGCTGCCTCGAGCAGAGGCAGGGTAAGGTGCACTGCCTCAGACAGGAGTGGTACTCACAGCAGGAGCTGTACCTGTGGAGGTGGAAAAAGTGCATCATAAGAACAGTATCAAAAGAGTTGGGTACATGTAGGATGAGTTGGACTTCCTGCATTCCTAGGGAGAGGAAATGAGATGCCGGAGATTTCAAACCTTTTTATTCCTCCAAATAAAATTCTCTTTTTTTTCTTTTTTTTTYCCATTTTTCTTTTAGAGTACAGCAGGAGAATAGTGATTACAGTCTCCCTGTGCAATCCCATCTTTCTAGCCACAGCCGTTTTGGGGCCAGATACAATTAATCTTTTTCTTGTGCACTTGAGAATGCCTTGGGATACTCTCCAAGTCTCATCTTCAGCAGACACCTTTGTTCCCCAGGGGGGGAATTTATTCACTGCTACAAATAATTCACTTTGAACCTCCTAATCGATATGTTTCAAGAGAGTTTGAATAAATTATGTTGGGAATCTCTGATGAATAATTCTTCATTTAGAAGGAAACAAAGTCTCCTTGAGAAGGTGTGCATCGTGTAATTCTGGAGCAGAACTGAAAAAATGACAAATGGATACCTAGTTCACTACAGCAGCTACTCTTCAGTATGAATTTTAGGGAACAATAAAACAAAAAGATAGAAGATACTCAGGGTTTTAGTGTAATGTCAGAAGTTGTTCTTTCAACCATAACAGCAAAAGTAGTCTCATTTGCATAGGTCTTGCTGACATTAAAGCCCTGGATGTACCAAGAGTATAATAGATCTCTTTCTCAGCCTCAATAGGTAATGAAATGAAGTCTGCAGTCTCTTGAACTGCTGAATGAGAAGTAGGTGGAGGCAGACAAGGAATCATTAGGAGTGCCTTAAGTGGCTGGAATTCCTGATTAGTACAAGAACACCCAGGCTCACCACACCTCTGCAAAGGAAGAACAYCCACAACAGACTCAATGGAGTAGTTCCATTTACCACTAAACAGAATTCTGATCTAAGAAGATCAGAATTCRGCCCTTTTTCACTAAAGTGTCAATTCATTAATACAAATAATCATTTCAGTACAGGTAAAAAAATAATGAGTGATGAGAATAGGAAAGGACCCGTTCCAGTTAAATTGTTCTTCTGGATTAATTTGAATTTGAAAAGACCACAAAGCTGATAGAGGTGGCAATGGACTTTTTGAGCATCTCTTCTGGCTCTAAAAAATTAACTCTAAAAAATTACAATCCAACACTAATCTGCCTTATTTGTATTCATTTCAGATGATTGGAATAACTCTGCAAAACTTCTGATCTTTTATTATWACAACTCCAGTCAATGTATTTCAGGCATTACTTGCAGAATAGCACCTTTCCACTGCACCAAGATCTTCTCCACCTTCTGTTTCCTACGAGGCACTTCCAGTAATGGGACTTCAATCATACATTGTGGGATTTAGGCAGTGAGGGAAAAGCAGTGCAGCAGAGGAGATAAATCTGCAAATGCTCCCAGCATTCGGGAAATTGATGAATCACGGCATCAGTGCTAGAAGCAGTCTTATGTTGAACTGAACAAATCTGAAAGGAGGCAGGCAGAGGGGAGAGTTCCCCCAACCAGAAACTTAGAACATAACCAGCAAAATCTTTCCACCAGTACCACAAACCTGGGAATCTGCAGTGTTGCAAAAATGCTGTTTTCCAGCAGTCACAGGGAAACTTTGATTTGTCCTTGGCAGAACAACATTAAAGTTTTTCAGTAATTTGCAGCAAGACACAACTGTTGGCTTCTGCAGAATCTTTTGTATTTTTTTCACTATCTCACAAAAGGGTGTCTTATATCTGCTGTGAGCAGCAACRTTTGAGTCTATTTCTCTGAGAAAAATGTGCTGTCATAGTTGTGAATATCATTGAGTAATTCACAAGTGTTTCAGATAGAGAAGGTTATTTGGAAGTTTTATTTATAGATTAATAAATCACAAGTAAGATACCTGTTGAGTTCACAAGAAACTGAGCAAGAATGTCCAGGAATATCATCTGAATGATTTTTTTAAGCCATTTTGTGGTTGAGCTGAATTAGCTTTCCTGTCAGAGCATGTGGTACCAGTGGAGTACACAACTTCCAGGTTCCCATCATTTTCATTAACGAGATTCAAAATATCTGTAATGATTAATCAACTTGAAAAGAATTGCCTGGCAACCTGCCTTTAACCACTTCCTGCTTGTGATTCAAAGCACTGCCTTGACACAGGAGGGAAGGGTGGCAGATGTATTTACTTAAAAATAGGAAAAAGATCTCCCTCATGTTGTCATGTTCCTGCCTCCTGTAGTAAGAATTGCTTGTGGAGTTGTCTCAGCCTATTCTGGGGGACCTTATTCCTGCAATTCCCTCTATGGAATGGCATCCTTCTGTGGACTGGAAGAAGGGATGGAGCTGCACATTGYGGGTGGAGGAGGGAGGACATGCAAGGACCTCACAAGGGATGTCAATCACAGCCAGGCACCAGTCCAAAGTAGTAATGGAAACTGTCACCCCAGCCTCAGGGGAAGAAAGGAGCAGGTCATCCTCCACTGAGAGCTGGAAGTCTGGAAATTGGAAAGGCTAATAGAGAAGTTTCAGATATTCCTTTATTTTGACAGAAGTTAGTTTGAAAAGGAAGGTGGGCAGGAACATTATGTTTCCAAAAGTAGATGGTACCAAAGAATTTGTTAGGTTTTGTTATTTTTGACAACTCCAGTAGAGGTGTTTAATGACCTATGCTATGCTCATACGAGGAACAATGCACAAAAATGAGCCCCAGAAACGATGAATTTTATAACAAGATATTACATGGAAGAAAAAGTGGAGGTAAGGACTGGTCTAGATTTCAAAGGTAATTCGGGGAAGGTAAATTTAAATACAAAGCCACACTAGCATTGCAAATTAAGACAAATCCCTTGGCCTACTGAAAGATCCATAATTGATTCTTATCAATATGTTTATTCATAGACAAAGGAAATGCCTCTGCCTGAAGTTTTTTATAATAAACAGGACTTTGACATTGTGTAAAGTAAAATGAGGACATGAAATGCATTTAGAAATAGACCTGAATTAGAAAGGTATTCAGAAGTCAAAGTCCACCATGGGCAGCATCCCACAAACAACATAAGTATGCCTGGTAAGTGTGGAAAAAGTGAAGGAACTGGGTTGTAATTTGCCCTTAGGAAGACTGCAAATTTTAGGAAATGTGATGAAGAGAAGCATGCTTTGCTACAGTCAAAGACAGCCCTGGAATGAAATGTAAATGTATTATTAATTGCAAATATATGGAATGCTCACGTTATCCCACGTTGAATGCTRGTACACAATTAGTACTGTGCTGGAAGTGCTGACAGAGACAAAATATATAGTAATAATCAGTAAAATATCAGAGACAAAATAGATAGTAATAGACAACAGAAAGTAGCAAGTAGCCAGAAACAGGATTTTTTCAGGTCACTTTTCATCCACAGCTAGACAATGAACAGAAGAGGTGACTAAAACCTGCAGTACTGCTGGGGGAAGTACTGTTAGGGCTAATATCTGTTATAAMTTTTATTTTTGTCCGTGAGCTGTTCTCCCTTCAGAAGAGGCTTCAGGTGGCCTCCAGTGGGATGGCAGTCCGGAGATCTCTGCCCCCACATGCTCTGTGTCTGCCATATCAGTCTCATTTGTTCCACATCTGTGAGCTCCTCTGTACAGCACAGGGCAATTCTTCTCCATCACTTGTCTCCAGGCATAAATGAGTAGCTCCACTGGGATTTTTTTGTTCTATTTGCCTGTAATATGGAATGAAGCCACTGCAAGAGATGTGTATTAGAGCTAGCAAGGACTGGCAGTGGCATTATGCATTCTGACTTGTGTCAAGGGTGCTGGGAAGAAATGCTGAGTTTTGCTCTTCCAGTTGTGTGTTCACTGAATGTACCAAAACTTAGCAGGAGGAATGAATCAAATATAAAATGTAACAGAAGAATAATTTTGTTTGAGAGCTCTTGAAACAAAGCAATAGTCTCTTTATTGAGGAAGATTGTGTCTAATATCCCTCTCTGAAGCCTCTCTTTAGGCTTGTCATTGCACTTATTTCCACACCATTCAGATATCAACAAGGAAAGACATAAAGTAGAATTCCGAGGCTGCACAGTTGTGTTAAATATTCATCTTTTGTCTCAAAGGATATGGACTTATTTAGCTGTAGAAAATGTAATGTTTTTTGCTTGATGAAAGAGCTAGAATGTCAGAGGAATCTCTGATCCACACCATGAAACCTTAGAAACCACTACTGTGAAACAACCTTATGTTTAATATTTAAAACAGATATATTTGCAGTAAATACAATTAATTTCATGCCATTTTTTTGTGATTTATGATTTTTTTTATAGATTAAAATCTTTTATACCTGAAGTTTTTACAGTAGATGTTCACCTTCTCCAGAGTGAGAGCCTCACCTTCACTTTACTTCAAATGAGAGAATTTTTTAGGAGCTGATTGAGTACAAAAAGCGTTACAGTAATATGGATGCTTTTGAAAGTCCTGTCACACAGAGCATGTTGTATTTTTCATAAGAGGAAAGATATGTCTTGGTCCATAGCAAGCTCTACTTGCTACAGTGCCCTAATTTCCAGTTCGCTCACTCAAYAAAAGCTTCATTATTCTTTTATTGTAAAGGGCTTTGGAGGAAAAGATACTAGAAATTTCTATGGAAGAGATTTTAAAGCAACTGATTCCATATTACATATCAATATTATGGAATAACACACTCTACCTTTTGACTGAAAAGGATCAGCTGAGGCAAATTGAAACGACATAAGAATTTTTAAGGCTATCCAGATGGAATACTTTGAATTTTTATGCCTTATGGGATCAAAAAAAAAGTCTAAAGAAACATTTTTTTCTAATTTTTGCCTTTTTAAAAAAGAGATTTAAGTAGTTTATAATCTTAATCTTCCTACTTAGCCTGCTGCAAAGCTTGGTAGCTTCAACCATATTTTTTTASTTTCATTGCACAGCTTCTTCCTCCTCCCCAAAGCACATGATGAAACTGCACAATTGACAGGAGAGAATCTGACCTAAATACTCCTGACACAGGGAAATAACACCACAGAGGGGTCAAGCTCTGCTAAACTCCATATAGCTGAGCTAAAAAGTGAGCCCTATTCTCTTTCCACACCCTTTTCCAGCAACCGCTTTCCCTCTTTGCCTCTCTGACTGAAGGTAGCTCCTGGTTGTTACTGGAAAAACAGAAATAAATTATTCAGTGGTGGGCTTTCCATGCAGGCTGTACTGCTCAAAGCTGTTCACACTCATCTTGTTTCTGACTTTTTGTGTCAGTTTCCCAAGAAGACAATCCTTGCGAGACCTTTCTGTGTCTGCCTGTCTCTCTCTACTAATTTCCTGTACGTCACTCAATTTCAACCAAATGACAGGTCATGCTTTTAAAGACTATCTCAAAGGCAGAAGATTTACCCAAGTGCCTGGAAAAAATCCAACAGCCAAGTAAAGGAGAAAGGTCCTACGAAAGCTTTTGTGGAGAGAATCACACCTGAATATCTGGGAGAGGGGCAAATTGTGGGGAAGGTGGAGTGACAGATAGCTTGTCTGGCCATGCCCTTGGCTCTTTTTAGTCACTTAGTGCTGTGCTTAAATATATAGACAACAGGCTTCCCAGAGCTCTTGCACAGTTCTTTTAAATTAAAACATTATCTTGTCTTTTTATCATTACAGACATAATTTTTTAAAATTCAGCATAATCCTTCCTACCTAAGTATATTTTACTGGCTAGAGGATATATATCTCTTTCTGCAAAGCTCTGTTTGTTTTAGTTTTTTTGTTGTGTTTTTTTTTTCTTTTTTGTTATGAAATATTGTATAAAAGAATGCCTCTGAACTTTCCTTGTGGAAACTGTCATTTATGTAGCATGATGTACTGCCAGTGAGCAGAGCTTTTATGGGAAGAGGGGTGCTAGACCAGACGTTTAAATCGAGCTTCACTCAGTCATGTGACAGCAGTGTTTCAAGTGGTCTCGTCTGCTGATCTTTCTCTTAATTAAGTCGATTCACTTTATCCCATTTCATACTCTGGTGGAAGAGCTACTTTCATGCCTTGCTGCACAGTAACACAGGTAGTGATTGCAAACCTGGGCTAATGCTTGGCATAACAGTAGAGAGCTTGTAAGTGTACAGATGTAACTAGATGTGACACTTCTTTGCAAAACTTGCATGTTTCCAGAGATTTCAAAGGTTTTTAATTCTCACAGCATGTTTTCAGTCCCTTGCAGTTAAACAGGGGTTTTATTTTTAATCCTGGTATAATAAATAGACTCAGATTATGAAAAATCATGTACTTCATATTACAGGAAAGTAGTTTTAAGTTCCATCCTTTAAACTTCATGAAAACAAAGTGTTAAAAGTATACCTTTTATGTAAGACTGTTTCGTAATTCACTTGTAAGTAGTATTCAAAAGGTTTTCTGTGTTAGGATGTATTTTGCTGTTTCCTGGTCATCAAATAATTTGCAATTATTTTTCTCTTCTTAATCTTTGGAAAAATTCAGTAGCACCACAGCCTTCCCTAAGCACATATTGTTTCATGTAACATCATACAAAGAAAAGGGAGAACAAATTAAATTCTGGAATATCACTTACTGTTGTTGTTTGCCCTCCAAAATAACATATACTTTCTGAGAAGGAAAAATTATGRATTCCTTCCATTAAATTTTTATTTAGTATTGTAGAAATTATAGAAAAAATAACTTACATTCTTG
>NW_026624031.1:71451-74373 GCF_030028575.1 Malurus melanocephalus
AAAAAAAAAAAAAAAAAAAAAAAAGGAAGAAAAACTCCTAACTGATTTTTTAATATGTAAGTTTTTCATACTGCAGTAACTGTCAGATTCTCCAGGAAGACATAATTTAATCTTTACTGTTGGTGAATATGAAAATACATGCACAGCTTGCTATAAAAAATTTGTTTACTGGGATGGTTGGCATTTTGTATTTTCAAACTGACACATTAAAAAATGACCATGGGAAGAAAAAAGAGAGAYGAAATAATTGATCCTGTTTTCTTTCTCTGAACCTCCATAGACACAACATGCTAAATAGTTTTAGGGACTCCCCACAGTAGTTTCAGAGCATCTCAAGCCTCAGTATGGTATTTTGGGTGTTTCCATGAACTGAGAGATACCACTTAGACTGTTAGGTATTTTTTGTATAATTTAGATGTTTTGGCTTTTAGCTTTGCACTTGCATCATACCTCTGTGTTTAGGGGAGGGACACTGTGCTACAAGTGTTCACCTGTGAGCAGCTCTGAAGAAACCCCTTCTTGCAGGCAAGCTAACTAATAAGATACTGGTGAGAGTTCAGGCAGCTGAGATGGATGCTCAAGTGATGAGATACACAAAGGAGACTGCAGCTTTCTGTGAAGCATTCCATCAAGGGAAGGGATAAAACAAGGACAACACAACAGAAACTTGCTTTCTCTCACTGAAAAGACAGTAAGTTCTAGAATGCTCCTCTAATGACAAGGGGGTTTAACCTGGAAGTCTTATTTTTTTTTTTCCTCTACAAATGTGTTTCTATTTTCTGTGCTGCCTAGTGAGTTGTAGTGATTCTTGCTGCAGCAGCATTAGACACACATCTGCCTGCAATATTGCTCTGCAGGTTATCAGTTTTACTGCGGAACTGACAGACACCTTAGCCAGGTAAWGACAGTGGCCTCAGAAGAGTGAAGGAGGCCATGGAAAAGGAACTGGGCTAGGACACTGGTGCTAATCAGGAATAGGGAGATCGTCCCATGAAAGTCTGTCACTCTGCTATCAGCTGAGTGCATCCTGTGCCACTGCCCTGGGTTGTTGCAGGTGAGTACAAATCAAAGCTCAAAGAGTGTCATAATTTTTAAAAGCCYCATGGTGTTTTTTTTCTGCTGTCAGAGAACCTCAGAAGCAAACAGATTCAGCGCCTAGATCAGTGGCTTCCACTGCATAGAGATGTGTTAGGCATTGGGCATGCCTCGTCTTTTCCGTGAGATCTAGGTAGAATCTTGGTATATTTGATCACGTAAATGTTATTGCTGAAATGTTCACTTTGGTAACATACAAATRTAGTTCAAGGCACACAGTAGTTGAAAGCTGTGTGCCTGTTCTTYTATTTATCAGAAAAGCCTCCCATTAAAAGTTTGGCTTTCAAGCCACATAGCTTGTCCTGTCTCAGACATCCACTCTAATTTCTTGCTCCAAAATGGTTCTATCCTAAGATTTAGTCAGRTAAATTCTTGTCTTTTGTTTTCCATCCTTATTTATTTGTTGCCTTCCCGTTTTCCCACTCTAGTCAACTGCCCTTTTTATCTCATGACAGTGTTTCCTGGTAACTTGCAGAGTGGCAAAAAGAGATGAAAGAGCCCTTGATAGCTCCTCCTCAGGACTGTCCTGTACCTGGTCAGTGTCTCCCAGCTCTGCCTGCACTGGTGAASCCCCAGCCAGGTCTCAAAATCAGCTGTAAGGGACAAGAGCCCAGGGAAGGGAGAGCACCTGTGAAAGGATGTAGCAAAGCCTTGAGGAAGTCTGTGTCCACAGCACTCGATCCAGCATATCTATACATCCATGAAACCATCTGCTACTAAAGGAAAGGGCCACATTCCTTTTATAAGTGGGAAAACCTCACGTGACAGAATGTGATGCTTGGTGGCAGCAGATGGAAGAAGAAGTGTTGCTGCCTGCAACATGCAGGTAAACAAAAGAGCGCTAAACACAGAACAAGCAAGYACTGTGCAAGATTCAGACAGCAGAAATACAGAATTTCAGACAAAAAAACCTTCTCCAAGCATGGTAACAATAGCTGGTTATAATAGCATGTGCCAGGCTGGTGGAAAAGAGCATGTTCTGGCCTCCTCTCCCTTCCTCAGACCAGGAAACATGAAATAGAAAAGCACAAGGACCAGGAGCTCGCTGTGAGTTTAAGTAGCACAGCTTGTGGGAGGGAAGTGGAGATGGATTACAGGGGGTGTGCACCCACCTGGCCTCTCTCTGCCAAGGGCATATATTTCTTTAGTTCTATGGTCATGAAATTCATAGGAACTGTAATGTGAGAAGAACGTGGCACCTGGGCAATCCCTGCCCCTGCCTTTCATCTTTGAAGCAGCATCTGAAAGCAGTGCTTGCATTCATCTTCTCCCACTGTTCCAAGCCATCAGAAAGACCTTAAGGCTGTTTCTGCTTCCTGCCACTTGCTGCTCCTCTCCTTCTCAGTTATACCATGTTAACCAAATACATTCTCTACACCATATTAATCTCTTATTTATCTTAATTATTTTATTTTATTTTATTTTATTTTATTTTATTTTATTTTATTTTATTTTGAGGGTGACTGAGGAAAGGACGGCTGGAACACACAGAGATCATCTCAGAAGATACCTCAGAAGTCAGTGTAACTAAAATCAGCATGACTACCAAATATCCAGTTCTATTAAAAGGCAACTACAAAGTCAGGAAGCCTTTTTGAACCTCCTTCTGTTCAAATTTGAAACTTTCATTTTAAGAAGGAAATTGAAAAAATAAAACGCCTTTGAAGTAGGGGATACAAGTCTTCATCTTACAGTGAAAATGTAGATTCTGTCATTTCAGAGACTAGAACCGTGTCCAATGTGGTTTCAGGAAAGCTCTTCTCACAATGAAATAATTTTCTTAATCCTTTCCTTTGTCTTTCAGCCTTTAGTAGCATGTGCACCAAA
>NW_026624031.1:74381-109215 GCF_030028575.1 Malurus melanocephalus
AAAAAAAAAAAAAAGTTATGTGCAGTTATTTGATTAAATGCTGCCATTTCTGCAGATGAAAATTTTCCAGAATGGTTTTATCTGTGGAAAAAGTAGTTCACCAACATTAAAGCTTGTTTGATACTTGGATTGCACCTGCAAATCTCTTTAGCCTATGCTGGCTACAAAATTTTGTGCTATGCATACGACTTTTTTCTGAAATTTCTGCTGAAATTTGTACAGAATCTTTGCGGTTCACATAACCCCCAACTGACAGCTGGCTTTTTATACAGAGAAATGGCTTTGAGCACAGGAAAACTTATTTAGAAATTGCAATGCTGATGCTTGCAGTAAAGCTCTCCGTGTTCTCAAGTGTCTTCTTAGTGTCCTCTTTATAAGGAATGTCAGCGACTATAACAAAAAACTTCTTTTCAACAAAATGTCAGGATTTGTATTTCCCTACTGTAAGGAAATTTTCTTCTCAGCTTTCTGACGTGTACTGGCTTCATGTGTGAAAGTCAGTGGAAGCCATGCTAGCCATAATAAACAGGTACAYGGATGTAATGTAAAACAGGATTCTTACGTGTTTTTCAAACACATACCAATAAAAACAATACACTTTAAAAGAAATAAAAGGTTTCCTGATGAGTTTTACATTTTGCTTTTTATAAAATGTTCCTGAAGACTGTAAAGTGCTCTTAATCATAATCTTAGTGCAGCTCCTTAAAAGCCACATGCAGCCACCTCAAACTTTTCAATAATGCATTACTGTCAGGTTTAATATTTTGTTACCGAACAGTAATGTCTGATTCAGAAGTACAAAAGCATATCTACTTGATGATGCAAAGATTTAAGCAAGGATTCTTCAGGATAATAAGTTCACCATAAAATAATAAGAAAGAAATCTCAGACATCCTTTATGAGTACAGAAGATGTCTGGTAAAGTCATAAAAAGAATATTACTGTACAAAAGACAAGAATTTCATAGTGTTCAACCAAATTGCAGTTGCAGTTTAAATGGATATTTGCATAGCAGTGTTCTACACTAAATAAAATTCTTAATGTCTGAACACTTTCTGCCAGTTTTCCACTRGATTTCTTTTTCTTTTTATCTTATCCTATAATGGATAGAATGTCCACTTTATGACCTTCTCAGAGCTTCCTTTGAAAGACTTTAGAAAGAGTCCTACATCTCCAGATCAAAAAGCTGACAGGAGAAAGATGTCTGTATGGCGGTAGTAGACTACGCATCTGGATTTTTTTTTTTTTTTGCTGAGTTGCAGTAACTTATAGAAGAGCAAGGTGTTTAATTGTAAATGCTCAAGTCTTCAGTTCTCCAAAAGCAAAAGCCAGTAGGTGCAATAACTTGTTCTCTGAGCCAACAAGTATTCAAAACCTATGATTTCAAAAGTTGCTACCAAGAGGTGGCCTGGCATTTATACAAGGAGGATGACATCATGAGGGCTGTGCAGTGTCTTGGGCACTGCAAACTGCTTACGAGAAAGCAATTCCCTTCATAGTTCTGCTGCTTTTGGTAATCAGTATGGCACCATCAGTTAAAATCAGTGGTTGACACAGCTTGATGTAGACAGCCAGACTTCTAAAATTTAAAGCTGTAATATATGTGTGTCCTTTCTTGGCTGAACTCATCACATAAAACAGAATCTGTGCACTGGCCTATATGGAACATCAGTATAGGGTATGTATTCAATAAGAAGTTCTAGTTACAAATTAATGGGTCAACTTCTGTCTTCATTAAGACCTTGTTTCTCTTCACAATTTCTTTGAACTTAGACRTGGTGCAAAACAAAGTCTTTGAAGAACCCAGAAAAGCAAATTTCTTTAAATTTGGAGTTCTAATTCACATTCTGACATAACTACTCTTAACCAGAACAGTTTTTAGAAACTGCCTTGTGCATTGGTCTTGTCTTCCAAAATACAAATTCTTAAAAATGCAAACATTTGAAACTTCCCATACTTCTGTAATATAAATTAAAATACAGTTAAGCTTTCTTTGTTGCCAATAGCTTATAACTGTTCTGTAAAAAGCTACAGATACATTGAAACAAGTTAACAAAGCCCAAGATAACTCAATTGCACTTCTTCTGGTAGACTTCTTCTCCATTACTTTGCATTAATTCATTTGTGAATGCTTTCAGGATTTATTAGCAAAAAGGAATGTACCCATGTCAAGGTTTCTCCTGTGCAGAGTGAGTAGTATGAATGCCATTGCTGTGTGATGGCTGTTAAGCAGTCAGCAGTGCTCAAAAGAGTGCCCACAGTTCTGCTGTCTTGACTTTGCTGCTTGSTCAGCATTGCAAGGGCTGGACAGAAATCTTTACGGCTCAGAGACATCTGCTAAAATCTTGTGGTATGTCTTCATTTAGCTTGTGGTACTTTTAAAACACTCCTCCAGATTAATGAAGACAGCACAAACAAAAAATCGATGTTGTGTTAGGGCTGCCTTTGCATTACAAATGCAGCACATGCATCTCAGATATTGTTTAGCTGGCAGCTGTATCTASTCTGTGTTGCCTGGAACTCTTTCTTAAAAATCTCATGGATTTAAAACAGATRCCATATCAGACTGGATTTAAAACAAGTAGCATATCAAAGATCATTAGATCTGTATCACATTGTGGCCTTCTCTCAGGGGTTTTCCTAGTGTTTCAAGCTAAAAAAGTAGTCTATACACTAAAAATTGACTGACTACTGAAAAAAATCTGACTATTTGAAAAAAATGTAACAGTACTTCAGGGTTATCTCTGTCACTCTACTAGGGACTATTTTAGGAAACTAAAACCCAAGCAACCAATAAAAATCTTCTAATGATCATCCAATTGTCCCCCAAATAACTAATTTACAAAATTCAAATATGTGTTAATGTAACTCTGTACTTATAAACATTGAGATTTTCCACATACATGGGAAATTGAAAATGGTAGTTTGAAGTCTTGAATCCGCTGGTTATAAAGTTTTCCTTAGCGTACATTTGGGTTCTTACAGTGAAGCCTGGATGGAGTCTTAAATAGACAGTGYCTACTTTAATACTTAGGGTTTGAAGGCTTTCAAAATCTCTAGACTTAAAAACAATTAGGAATCAAGTGAATGCCAGTAAAGACAGTGCAAACATTAAGTATGGTTAGGCAATTGATAGAGTCACATCTGAGTCTGAAATAGGCTGGTATAAAGTATGAATTTATATGATCTACACAGTTGAGGTTTTGGTCCTTTATTGTCAAAGTTAAAAGAAGTAAAGCAATGTAGAACAACTGATGTGACAAATCACAAAAAAAAAAAAAAAGTTATTTTAAGGGCTAAGTTTCTTGCCTGCAGAGTAAATCACCCTCTATATCCTTAAGTCATTGACTGCACCTTTCTTTTGCAAGGTGATCTTTCTTGCCTATTGCAAAGTTTGAAAAATGACAGATTGCTCTRGCTGATTCTGCACCAATTCTGTTCTGAAATCTAAGCCATTATGTGTCCTACCTTCAACAAAAGACAAAATGCCACTTCCTTGCTGTATAAAACAGAGTGTGTTTATCCTCACCATTATATGATCTCTGTCTTTCAAAACAGCCATTAAGTAATGGTTGCAGGAGATACAATAGAAACTTCCCAATTCCCTGTGGAGTTTCAGGATTTTTCTCTAGTGCATGAGCCTCTCCAGGGAATTCTCTCATAATGCTAAGAGGTGGACAGAAATTATTGCAGGAGTGTCATGTGCAAGGGAGGCTCCAAAACAAGCAAAGGCAGGCGGATGGGACAATGCCAAAAGTTCAGATAACTTGCAGTACTGCAATAACAGCCTTTTGAGGCCAGGGGAAAAAAAAGAAAAGGAAGAAAAAATCTCTTCATCAGATGAGAGGCATCAAATTAAATGATTGAAATTATGTAGCCTGTGGTTTTTGCCATGTCCTGTGACTCTCTGGGGAAAACACTTTAAAATCTAGCTAAATCTTAATATAAATCCTGCAGGAGGTGGAGAGTCAGGGAGGTGCAGTGATTCAGAAATTGCCTTATTTTCATTTTCTAGAGGTACCCTGTGGAATTTGAAAGGACTGTAGCCTGCATTCAACAAGGCTTCTCAGGTATCAATGTAATAAACCAAATTATTCTTCCATCAGTTATTTCTTCTGAGYGCTCTTCCCAAGACAGTGCTCTGTGCACAAGGGGATTTCTGYAATAATTACTCCCAGGAACCCAGTGGAATAAGTGGTAATTACACTATCTAACCACAGAAATAGATCCTTGTGCCATTGGTTGCAAAACTAATAGGAAACCTTACTCCAAATTTCTAAGCATTTTTTAGTTTTCATAATCTTCCAGCACTGCAAGGTTGAAGATACATGCAGGGCTGCACAGACTTTTTTGCACTGCAGCTAGAAGAGCCACCTGTCTCATAACTGGTACAATAAACAGTTGCTGTACCCTTGGGTTCCTTTCCTCAGCCACAGAGTAGGGACAGCAGATGTTCTGCAAAATGAAATCTTTCGTGATTATGGGATTGCTCAAAGGGCCATAATACCTACCCACCCCCAAGAGAATGAGTCAGTCAAGCAAGCTGGAATATTATTCCTATTTCCTATCACTACAAATGGAAATCATAACACTGTCAGTAAACCATGCCACCAAATAGAGGCAAAAAAGCAGATGTAAAACTGGCCAAAGAAATTGGCACCTGAGATGTGAGGGTCTGAGAGATCATATGTAGAGCACCAAGGAGAAAAACAATTCAATTGGACAAAAGGCTCATCGTCACCATCCGGTACTTTTGCCAAGCTAGAGGGTCTCAGGAAGAATGAAAATGTTGAAAAACCTAAAAGGCAAACTGCGATCTTGGAGACAGCGTGCACTATTTGTACTACTATTCTAGAAAGACTACTCAGAATCAGTTCACAACGTTCTAGTCCTTCACAGTTATGTACTAACTTTCACACTTCAGAAAAATTGTTCATCTCATCAGAGTGACTTGCTGAATCAAAGATTCTGAATTTCTTTCTCGTGCCTTGGACTAAGGCACCAAATATAAACCCTCTGTCTACTCAGTCTCTAAATATAGCCAAGAATTAAGATATTCCTGCTTCTGCATTCTAAATAATCTAATGAAATCAATTACTGTTTTGCGTAGATGACATCTGGTATTTGCAAATAAAACATGAAACATGAAATCCGACSAAAATAAGCGTGAAACTAAAGTTTCCGCCCATTCTACTACATCCTCAGTAAACATATTACAGTTTTGCGTCACAAGGTGGGTTTTTCATATTTCTTATCAACTTCAGCTTAGAAGCTCTCCAAGAGAATATAACAAGCAGAAGAACAGGGCTGATGGCTTTGACTTTCAGCCWGTGGTTAAGCTGGTGGAGTGAACTCTTCATGGTACTCACTGAGAACATTGTCCCATTGCTTGGATTTTCAGCCTCATGCTTTTATTGGTCAGTGCACCAGTCATGCCAAGCAGATTCTCTTTGTACAGTGAGACACAGCAATCTTCAGCGTGAACACCAATGTCATCTGTGGAAAGGACAGAATCTGAAATGGATCAAATACAATTTCCCACTGYGCTAGTAAGATCTTTCCCAGTTATTTTAGGAAGCTAAAGATACTTCCACTATACAGTATCCATGTTTAGAACCCATTTCAAATATTCTCCATTGCAGCACTTCACTGGCTTTGCAATTAATGCTTTATTGTACTAGGGCCAGAATGCAAACTCTCCTTGCAYATACAGGATTTTGGGAAGTTGCTCACTCTTTTTTCCTTTCTTCCTTTGGAAAATAATGTTTTTACTCTGAGAGTGGTGAGATATTGGAAAAGGTTGCCAAGAGAAGTTGTGGGTGCCCCATCCCTGGCAGTGTTCAAAGCCAGGTTGGATGGAGCTTTGAGCAACCTGGTCAAGTGAAAAGTGTCCCTGGCCATGGCAGGGAGATTGTAACTAGATGATCTTTAAGGTCCCTTCCAACCCAGGCCATTCTATGATTCTATGACTCTTTGATTATTTTCTTTCTTTTATCTGTTTCTTTTAACTGTCTTTCTCTGCTGTGTTCTGTGTTGGGAACTGCAGTTGCAGATTTTGCCTTTCTGCAGCTGCACAATTCCCACCCATTTCACCATCATTTGCTGACTGTGAGCAGGAATGGAAAAAAGTGATCCCCACGCTGTCCTTGCCTGCCTGATATTCTGTTTTCTCCCTTGCTCAGGCCCAAGTGCTCACATCTCCCTGAGATAAACGGGAAAGGGCATTAAAACAAGTTAAACTATTTTTTTTTCTTTTAATTTTAGATTAGATGTAAATCATGCCTATTCTTTTATCCAATTTGCCAAATACCTGTACAAATGCTGCTGCCAACACAGAGAAGGGGGACAGCTCAGRTGAGGGAATGAGTGACTCAGCTGTGCAGGACAAAAAGGAGAGGGGTATTCATTTTAGTGGCAGCAGCATCCTGTGGTGTGTTAAAGTTATTGTGAAACTACAGCAAAGTCACCACCTGCCATCATCATGTCTGAATGGATTACCTTCATCCTGCACCCTTTATTTATAGTGTGACATATTCCAGCCATAGTACATATTTTATAARCAGCTAAAATTGTAAAAATAAAGCTTGACTTCAGGTACACAGTTGGAATGAATGGGGTTACAGCCCAGCAAATGCCTAAATACAGGTAATTGACTGGCTTCTGAAACTAATAATTTTTGTTTGTATTTTATGTTGTACAAATATTTMTAAAATCTCTGTATTCCAAGTGAAAATATCTGGCTTTATTTCCTTTAACCATAGTCATTGCACTTGCTGAAGAAAATACCAATTCACAGCATGACACTGTAAAGCTATCTATGAAATAATTTAACTGCATCATGCACAGTCAGCAGAAGTTCTGCACTGCAATTTGGAGAAAGAGGCTTCATACAGTCACTTACTCTCTGAGCTACATATTATGCTTCAACAGTTTTCCTYCCTTCCTGTTTTGAAAATGTGGGCAGTTATTCAGTTATGCCAGAGCATATCTTGCTAACAACAGAGGTTTCTATTTGACACAAGAAGAAAGGTGTGGGTCTTRTTTGTATGTCATTTTAATTTTCAAGAGCACCTGTAAACCATAAGTAATAKCAATAGCATAACCTGCCATGGATAGTTAAATGGTTCTTCATTGTTTGATTTGATCAAACACTTGAAAATACTTGATTCTACTCAATGACAGTGTGCATGGAAAGGGAGCTATGCAAGAAGCCAAAATAACCCCCAACCTTGAGTTTTGGAGCATAAGTTTGAGTTCTGAAGCTTAGTATCCTTGTTGTGTGTGATTGTGTGTAAGCTGTCTAGGACACTATTACAGAATAAAAACCTCGGGAGTTTTAGCCACCATGTAAATGAAAACTCTCGCAGCTGCTGCCTGAATGCATGTAGAAGTGGCACATCTCTTGTTTGTCTGTGCATGGTGTCCCTAGGTGGCAAATCAATCTGAGTTTGCCTTTCCCCAGCACTCCTGGTTGCAGCAGGATGCCCTGGGAGTGTGGAGCACAGTGCATGCTGCTCACACCAGGCCACCTCTACCYTCTTCTGTTTTAAATCACGCTCTTCCCCACAGTAACCTACTAGTACTTCTTCAAAGGCAAAAGTACTAAATTTAGGCTAATTTAAATGTTTGTACTAGCCATTGCTCTGGAAACTTACAGTTGTACAAAGATGTGAGCCTTTAGAAGGATCCTGACATCTAAATCTTCCTAAATAATGTAACTTAGCAATAAATGTTGAACTTTTAAAAACTAGATAATGCATACTTCCAGCTGCMTATTTGAAGTCACTAGGAGGAAAAAATCTTGGCCAAATAAAACCTAGGAAAAACTGGCAATGAGCAAGAGATCTGTGACCATAAAATAGACTCAAAGGGGGAAAAGTATTTTATTAATACATGTTTATTATTCATTTTATTTACTAAGAACAACTCTTAAGTAACAAGCCTCTTATTTTTGATGTATAACAATCTTGGCTCTTACCAGGCAGCTCTTAGTGCCCATGATATAATATCATATCAATTTCACTGGTCCAGCATAGACTAAAGAAGTCAAAAAGTAAAAAAGATCAGTTTCCAACTCATGTTTAAAGTGAATAACCATCTAGCAGTATTTTTAGTGCAATGGAAAGAGCTGTGATAGTSCTATGATAAGGAACAACTCAATCTTTACCAAGTGCTACACAAATAATGTGGCTTGTTGTTAAAAACACTGATAATAAACAGCCCTTTGAGTCCAGCCAAAGCAGTAAGAAGGGGCGTGATTCAACAGCATAGGAGTGCAAGAGTGTCACTGAAATGTGGTCTTCTGGAAACTGCTTTTAACACAATGGAACTGCTTCTTGGCTGGCTCAGTTGATGGTCACGCGCTTTTGTTGCCATGAGCTGTGAGAACCAGTTGAATCARAGATTGCTGTAAAAATGTAAATGTAATTTATGACAGCCTGTAGTAATTCTGTACATCTCTTATGTCTGTGTTCTTATAGCCACTTGGGCACTGAAGTAGCTGAAATGAGAAAGAGGCAGCAGTCACAAAATGAAGGAACATCAGCTGTGTCTCAAGCACCTGGAAACCAAAGGCCCAACAACACATGTTGCTTTTGTTGGTGCTGTTGCTGCAGCTGTTCATGGTATGTCCTGTAGTATATTTGCTTCCATATCTGCCACAGGTAAACTATGAGAATGGAAAGCACTGGGAACATGTAGCCTTCTGGGAGAGGAGGCACAATTTAACTTTTCATTTTAAAATTTTATGTAAAAAATCCCTGATTTGGTTGGACATTTTGTGAGGGGGAAGAGGAAAGAATAGTAAAYTCAACTTATATTTACCCTACTTAAGCCATGACTAAATTAGGACATTTACAGTTCTAAAACTTGTATTTGTGACTGAGAGACTCAGTAATGAACATTTTATAGCTTTCATTCAAAATATTTTTTTCCTGCTTGTACTTTTGATAGCACAGTTCTCTGCATTCAGGAAGATAATAAGGAGATGGTCCTAAATGTGAATATGTGATGTAATATATATATTACTAATATATATATATTCTGTAAATCTAAAAACATGATTCCACTTTATCTTTTAAATTTTGTGGCATAATTTTAGTGGATACTCGTCCCTTCCTCAACAAAGAGTTCACTGGTAAAATCAAAGATTTAAAGTCTGTTTCAAAAATAGCTTTAAATTCTCAATGTCTTGATATGCATCAGGTCTTTCTTATTTTKATGAACACAGTATTGAAACATAAGGTAAATGACATGCAGTATTCTTCAGAGTCTGTGCATCATATTACCTAGACAGTTCAGGTTTTTTTTGAGTGACCATTCCTCTGTGTATCTGTGTTATTTTCACTTCAATCAGCCATCTGGTCCCAATCTAAACTSTGAGGCTATTTGCCTCAGTATATTTAAAAATACATACCAGCATGTATGCATCAAAAAAGTATCAAAAGGGACAGTTTTTTTTTCCAAGAAACTGCCAAATCCTGGATGCAGTAGCAGGGTGAACCTGCCTTGGCTGTTCCTTCCAGTTTCACCTGGAGGCAGAGTATATTTGGAGCAAGGATGAGCCAGAACTCATGCTTTTACCAAGTCACTTTGCAATATGTTAAATCCATTTTGCAAAATAGGTGGAAATGTATTAAATAGGAAGTATAGAGAGGATGCTTTGTCACTTTTCTCTCTGCTCTGGGACAAGGGGACAATATAAAGTATACTGTTACAGGCCAGAGATTCATTTATCTCAGTATCCTATTTCAGGAAGTGACCTTTATCAGATATCACAAGGAAAGGATAAAACAAGTGGACATGCCTATCCACAGTAAAACACCTCACAACTACTGTCAACCTGCAACTTAGAGATTTCCTGGCCCAAAGTTCATTTCTGTGTGGTCTATAGACCTTGATGGAATTTTTTTTCCTTAATTTGTCAGGCCATTTTCTGAAGTGACTTCCTGAACTCATCTAAACTTTTTGCATCCAGGGTTTCCTGTAGCAATAAATTCTACCATGGGCCTGTKCACTCCACGAAGTATTACTCCCTTTTATTTGTGTTAACCTACWAGAAACCTATTTAATTTGATGCTTCCTTCTTCTTATGATGGTGAAGAACAGTGACTAATTGTTCCCAGGATGGTCAAGATTTTACAGAGCTCTCATATCTCCCTTCAGCTGCTTTTTCTTCCACAGTCTTCTCTATTTTAATCTCTGTGATACAGAACTCACCCAGACCATGATTTATCCTTATCTGTCCGATCTACTCACCCACCTTGTGTCTCTCTATGTACCTTTCCTATTTCACTATTTCCTGTCTGAGATGTGTGACCAGATCTGCTTTAGTGGTCAAGACATGGGTGCACCATGTTTTGTGTCTGCTTTTGAGTTTTGCTACTGATTTCTAGAACTCTGCTTATTTTTAACAACCCCAGAGATGATGTTTTCATAGAATTATCCACCCTGAATACATCTATTTCCTGATTGGAAATAAAGCCCATCAYTGTGCATGTACAGCTAGGGCTGAGCCTTGCATACAAGAATACRAATAGCCATAAAATAACAGTGTAATTTCTAAAGTTTAAAGACAACTGATTCTATTTTTTAAGTATGCTGTAGCTCAAGAAATCTTTTTTGACAGCGACACTCTATTTTGAAGCTCTTGTGACCCTTGGACTGCCTCCAGTCCTTAGAAGGCAATACCATTATATAAACAGCTTATGCATAATAAATCTAAATTAGAGTAATTATTGATTTAAAACATAGGGTGTACCTTCAGCTGCTCTAGTAATTGTTTTTACTGTCTTTCAGGGGCTTTCAGGGCTTGAGTTATGAGTTTGGTTTTTTTTTAAGTAGATTAGACTGAGCATGGAAAAATCCTTTAGCTAGTTTTCAAAATTAAGTCAAATAAGTGATCAAAGGCATAGTTACATCACTTGCATTTGCTAAATCAAAAAGACAGAAAAGGTGATATAATTAGCATTTTCCAGCTCTATCTTCTATGATTCTGTAGTGGAAAATCCATTCAAGGAGAGATTGGACAAAATTTTGAAAAAAAAAATTCTGAAATGGACAAAATTTTGAAAAAATATGAAATGTTTCAGAATCCCAGTTAAAATGAAGTAACTGATTATGATGCCAAATTTGTTTTGTAAGTTGGAACTGCCCAGGAAGAGTACAGATTAGTTCTTGCCTCAGTTGTCGACACTAAAAAACTGCAAAAATAACAATGATTAAAACAAGTAACTAACTTTATTATTCTCTCAGATACAGGGGGCTCTAGTTAATTAATTCATTAGGGTGGTTCTCTGTGATAGAGAATCCTAAYCAACAGTTGTAATAGATTCTCTGGACCTAATGTAATTACATGCTTTCCCTAGTTCCACAGGTCTTTACATTTGAGTAAAATGAATTCCTCAAGAGATACCTGTCTGGAAATGTTGCTGGATTTATTAATGGGGAAGGCAATGCTTTACCAGGATTAGAAGAATTTTCTTAAGTGTTTCCACCTATGTGTGACTGATGATAGCTCTTACATCAATAACCCCTTATTGCCTCACTTCCTCACCATCCATAAAAATGGGGAGAGTATGTGCAGATTTTAGTAAAAATTTCCCTTCTTCCTGTTCAAAGAGTTCAATAGCTCATATATCCAAACAAATTATTAGAATTCTGAAAATATCTTTTTTTAGTCATGTGATGTTTGTTTTCTTCTGTTCTGCCCTGTGTTAAAATCAGAATAGGTATTAAGTCTTCTGTTTGCACAATAGCAAAGGCAAATATTTACACCTTTGTTTGGGGAAATAGTATCTTGAATAATAGAGAGTTGTTAACAGCAAAAAATTAGATTGAAAAATTATTCAGTACATCTTATTACAAACTTTTTTTTTTGTTTTCCTCTAACAATTCTTCCTTAAAGGTAACAACTATCTGGAGCACTTCTCTATTGTTATAGGATAATCATTGTAGGTAGCTCAGCCCCAAGCAGATGCTTGCTCACTTCTCACCAGCAGGATGGAGAAGAGAATCAGAAAGGTGAAAGCGACAAAAGTCTTTCATCGAGATAAAGAGTTTAATTGACAAAGCAAAGCTGTGTGCACAAATAAAGCGAAACAAAGAATTCATTCACAGCTTCCCATCAGTTCAGCCATGTCCAAGAAAGCCAGGCTCCATCACATGTTACAGTGACTTGGGAAAACAGGTGCTACAGCTGTGAACCTCCATCCTTCCTTTTTTTTTTCTGCAGCCTTTATTGCTGATCACAGTGCCATATGGTATGGAATATCCCTTTGGTCACTTGTGGTCTCAGCTGCGTCCCCTCACAACTTCTTGTGCACCCCCAGCCTGCTCACAGRCAAGGCAATGTGAGAAACAGAGAARTCCGTGATGCTGTGCAAGCGCTGCTCAGCAGCAGCTAAACATGAATGAACACTGTTTAGGTCAAAAATCCAAAACATAGCACTATATAGATTGCTATGAAGAAAACGAACCCCATCCAAGCCAGACTCAATACACCTATGGGCACTGATTATTGTCAGGATAGTAAATTTTCAGTCTACAAAGACAAAGCAGGACTTCTTACCRAGGTTTGCTCAGATCAGAAAATAATGAAGATAAACAGAATTATTAAAATGACTGTTTTAATAGATATGTTCATGATGTTGCCCAGGGTTTAAGCTTTGAACTTATTTCTGAGTATCAGCAGTGAAGGAAACAGCTCTCCTTAGTGGAAAATGTAAAGTGCTTTCGAAATTCCCAACAGGAAAAGCTTGTCCCCTTTCAGCACAAGCAGATGATACAGCCCTGTGATAGATCTTCCTCTCTTCACTGACCAGACATAGACCTTAGGCACTCATTTCAGGAAGACTGCCTAATTAAAGCAGGTTCAAAACTCCATTCCGATAGAAGACAAGAATTTGCTTCCTTACTAAGTGTAATTTTAATTACTTGGGTAGCCTGAGACTTGCAAAATTTGCACTAAGTCTCCTAACATGACAGTCCATAATTTCTTCAATTGCACTTTCTCCAGAGAATTGCCAATTTAGTACTTAGAGCTGTGACTTTATAGTTTTGATCTCAGCTTGGTGAGGTAAGAGGAGTAAGCCTGYTGTTTCACCTCCCCAATCTTATTTAACAATCCATTACTCCAGCTTCCTGAGCAGACATGAAACCAGTTGTTCTCTTGCAAACATTTGTAAATTACATTCTTCAAAGAAACTCATCAGGTGCTASCACAGGGAGGTTGGCTTTTCTGCCAATTTTATTTTTCTTCCTCCTTTGTCTCCTATCCAGAGCAGGAGTCATATCTTTTTATCTTCCTTTCATAAGATGCTCGGGGATCTTGAAAACTGAGGGACACTCTGATGCTTGATAATCTTCTCCTTTTATTGTACACAGAAGGTTTAGAAGGCATCCAGCATCTACCCTGCAAGAGACCTTAGCAGTACAGCAGTCTGAGGGACATGAAAAGGCTTCCAGGGGACAAGTGAAGATGGTCACTTAACTTCACTGGTAGCTCAGTTGAAGTGAGTGAGATGAAAGGCCTTTACACAAAAAAGTAACCATTAAAACTGCTGAAGGCTTGAGGAAGAGAGTTTCCCACACACAAGAGATGCCAGGGAAGATAAGGTATTTGCCATCTTGGCAGTAAGCAAGAGTTGCTCTTGGCAAGGAACCTCTCTCCTCAGTTCTTACAACTTGTCCATGACTGCTGTGAGTGACTCTAAAACTTCCAACTGGTGACGTTGCTACACAAATATTTTTCTTTATTAGACGGAACATTTTCCTTGCAAGGGTTTAGCAGTTTACTTGGGCCTACAAGAAAATATTTCTGTCACTCGTGCCATGAATTTGAAGTGACAGACACAGATCTAAGAACAAATTTAAATTGCATTAATATTTGTTTTCTGTGGAGTTCAGTGTTATTCTCCTCCTAACAAACAGTGCGCTCTACATGTAAAAAAAAAATTATTTTCTTTTTGCACTTCCCACCTCTCGAGTACTTGAGAAGAATAACATTTTCTTGGCATATTCAATGTTAGTTTGCTATCAAAAAATTGTGTCAAGGCTTTGCATGAGTCTACACAARATATTCTCCAGGGGCCACAGTCATGGCTGCTGTATTCTATTTAACTATGGTAGAAAGTTTGAAGGAGACAGAAGTAAAGAAAGGACGATAACAGAAAACCACCTAATGCAATAAATTACAGCCACATATTCATAAGTATGTGGAAAACAAAACTCATATCTTTCTTCCCATGCCTGAGTGCAGCAGAACTTTTAGACAAGGAGCACACTAGAGGTGGGCTGATACAAAATTCACCCAGGCTCCAGGATTTTGTTAAACCTTTTGGCAAGAAAAGAAAAACTTTCACTTTGAAACAAAAGCACTGATTTTGAAAAATATATTTTGGGTTTTAATTTTATTTCTAATTCTTCTTTTCCTCCCTGAACACATAGGACAACAAGTCTGAAACAGGTCTACTAAATTCTCTGTGTTTTACCTTTTCAAAACATCACACCTGTGAAAAAGCAAATGTGAAAAAGTGCATCAGGATTTATTGTACTCTAGTGCAGAATACAGAAGAGCAGGCTACTGTACTCTATTTCACTGAAATAGAAGGTGATACTTTAAAAAATATTTAATGGGAAAAAGTATTCCAATCTGAGCCTTCTTTTACTTCAAAATATCACAGAACRCCCTTATATTTTTACCATCTGCTATTGCAGAGGTCAAAGATGAAAACATTGTGTCTCTTTCCTGAAGAATAATTTATTCTGAGGGACAGTAGGCATAGGTAGCACAGGTACTCATGCTTTGTGCAGCTGTGGGACAGTATCATCTGCATCATCAGAGTGCAATGAACAGCACTGATGCTTTCTTAGGAAAGTAGCACAAGTTCTTTGATGGGTAGTATTCAAAGCTGGATAAAATCCATCATCTGACTTGTCACACAAGCTACTGAACATGATATTCATGAAAATCACCTTATCTTTAAATCCACATATCCTCAGTGCTGAGGCCATGAGAGAAAGCTGGCAGACATTCCTSCTGTCACTGGAATGCACCATGGGGCGAGTGTAGACTGAGGATTTAAATGCTTAGTTCTCAGAAATGGACATCTCAAGGTTCCCTGAGCTACTTAAAATAAAAAAAAAAAAAATCTCAGCATCTGGAAAAATAAGCAGAAGACACGCTAAAAATAAATAGCTTGTCAAGTACTTTTTTYCATACTTTTGTAAGTTAACAGTACTTATTAAATAATACCCAAGTAAAGCATTTATTTTCTCTTTAAAGTAAAAGAAAAGGATTATCTCTAAACTGAAAAAAAAAAATCAGAGCAGGGAAACATGTCTTCTTAATAGGYATGAAATTTCATAAGATCATTCTCCTTTACAATTAAGACAGGGAAAGTGATTTTGCTGGAAATTTAAGTCCTCAGGGCAGGCTGGGGACAGGTGGCTCTGTGCATGGTTCTTTACACAACTCTCCTAGGGCAATACAGCCTGACTTGCCAACCTCTGGGCTTGTGCTCTTCTGTGACACTGGGCCAGATTGTCAGTRTTAGCCTAATAATTCCTGGAAGTCTACTCTTTCCTTGAGCCAGACCACAAATTTACCTCACATGTGATTCGATACACAGCTTATTCCAAAGCTCCAGAGTGGGCAAGCAAAGGCAGCTTTGACCACTTCTTGCCCCTCCATGAGAAGCAGATGTGAAATGCTACCTTTTCAAAAGAGGGAGGCRCATTTCTTTGCCACAAGGTTTAAAGGTAGGTGAGCTCACAGATTTAACTGCTCCTAACTACTAGGCCATTATTTTTCCTGCATCTGCTTCTAAAGAGTAAGATGTGAATGAAGGAAAACAAGATGTTATTGGCAAACCAAAAGGACTTTAGAAATAAAATTTACATGAAACAAAAATTCAATGTAAACACAACTAAAGGAAGTTTGAAGTTAACCTATTGAATCTTGTGAGAACCTGCCCTGGAGCCCTCTTCTAAATCAATTGAGTATTTCTCACCTCCCCTCATTAAAAAGCAGCTAAGAAAAATCCTTAATCCAAGCTTATGCACCACCTTTTATATTCTTCCTTTCTTCTTCTCAGMCTCCTGCCACCTACCTCCAAATTCCTGTGGAAGAACAAGCTCTTGCACAGCCTTGGAGTAGGGGCAGGGACAATGAGCCACCAGCTCCCACAGTAGAAAGGGGTTTCCACAGGTAATTTGCCAGGCAGAAATGGTTTTGATGCAGGCCATTGCTTTGTGGGACATGCAAAGTAAATCAAAATCATGTCCTTCTCTAGAAGAAAGCTGTAAACTACACATTGCATTTATTTTGGCAAGTGGTGCAAAGGGGTAATCACTAAGGCACTGCCAGTCTACTGTGAAATCATGGTGGAAGCAYAAAGATACACAAGACACTACAGAGAAGTTCAGCATATATAAATAATTTTAAATAATAAATTAAATAATAAAAATAGAAGGATAATGTGAAGAGTGGAGCAACAGCTTCTTATGCAACTGGTCTGTTAACTTTCAGCACAAGCCAGTGGTAGAATCCTCATAAACATCCAAATGAGCCTTGGGCTCTCTGTGCCAAGCTTTCCTAGTATCAGGATTTTATTCTCAATAATTTAAACTTTGAAAGTTCATTTCATTTTGAGGAACAGATGGAGGCTCATGTGTTTACTGACATTTTTCCCCATCTGTGTTAACACAAGCAGGTTAGAGAATGGGTAGGTCGTAAATATAATAGATTAGCAAATTTTAAATAAATGTTTCTGAAGATTCACAAATGAAATGTAGATTCCTTTGTGTGTAATACTACTAAGACAGAAAACCCTGATCAGTCTAATGTAGAAAATAGTCCTTTTTCAAACAAACAGATCTGTAAAGAAAATTACAGTAAAAAAATTCTGAACTGCAGTTCTTCTAAACTGAAGAATAAATACATGCTCAGAGGGGATTTGGGATTACACAAGGCTCATTCCAATTCAGTGGTGCAAAAGACAGCAACAGTAGCTCCTTAGAAGGAGATAGCAGAATAAATCTAGTTAACTTTAGAAAATGATCTTGATTCTGTCCTGGCACAGCACACAAGATTTTGTTCAGGGACAGCTGCTCTTGAGGAGACTAGAGGGAGAGAAAGCAGTGGCAGAATCACTTTCACTGGTGAAAAGCAGCTTGACGTCTCCTCTGAGGGTGTTTAAGAGATGGATTGCTTCAGAGCATCAGCATCTTGGCTCTCCCTCACCCSCCATACCCGCTTCCCACCTGCCTGTGCCAAAATGCTATTCAGCTGATGTCTATGGAACAGTGGCTGGAGGAAGATCCGTAATGTCATGACAGATTTTCTGTCACCAGAGCACAGCTTGACTGTTTTTGTGGAGGGGAAAAAAAAAAAGAAGTCAAAAGTGCCAAGAATGCCTGATTCCAGCTTATGCTGTGATTCTTAGATATCAGAAGTTTGGTGCCTTTGAAATCTCCCCTGATAGGCTCTGGGCTGTTTTTTGGTTTTCTTATGGCAAATTTGCAATTAGATACTTACACAAAGATGCATTAACTCAGAAGTCCATGGAAAACCACATAAACGGAGAAGTAACATGAAAGGTCACAGTGGGTCTGAGATCAAAATATAAGCTGAAGTAAGGCATGTTGATAGATGATGACATTTTAAAGGTGCCAAAGTGGCCTTGCAAACTCTTTATTCATTGGGGAATAATAAAAACTTTAATATTCAACATGCAAAAACAATAACAAAACACCCTTTTCCAAATTAAACACACTGACAGTGTCTATAGCAGTAAACTAAGCAGGGCCAAGGGTCTAGCATGGGCTACAGKCAGCCTGTACAGTAAATTGTTAGCAAGTGTTAACTCCTTGGCAGAGATTTGGCCAGTGCCAAAGTGCACAGTCTCAGACAATGGCCCATGGCAGGTGCAGAAACCCTATTTTGAGTGTGGGCTTTAATAGACTGGGGCTCTGTGGTGCCAGTGAACCTCTGGACTCTCCCAGACATTTTATCTGCAAGAATGAATGCAGCCTGTAGCTCCAAACAAAAAGGGAAAAGAAATGAGACTKCTAAAATCTATCAGCAGCAGAATTTCCATCTTGCCTAGGTTTATTTTTTCACCATGTGTAATTCCAAATCGGTTTACAATGTCAGTTAAAACAGGAATAAATGTCTAATGCTTTTAAGAGAAAAAAATAGAATATTTCATGGAAATTAGTCTGGACCCCTATTAGGTAACACTTATAAGATGGAGATCCTCTCACTAGAAAAGTGGGTCAGACATTCATTATGYGAGTGAGAAAGGCAAAGGAGATAGGAGGCTTGTCTAGTCACCCTTAATAATTCCATAGCACATCTATTTGTCTAGACGGCAGCTCTGGCTCTTCTGAACCACCTGGTGGAGGGCCTGATACCGGCAGATCCTGAGCACCCATGATGGAGGAATGGATAATTTCAGTTCTTGTGGATATCCACACTGAAAATACTCCCYAGCTGAGGAAGCAACAAAATTTGGAAACCAGAACCAACAAAACAGATGTCTGTAATATACACAGACTGGCACAGAGGATCTCAATCTTGCTTGCTGTCTGGAAGAATGTTAATCTTGCTGTCTTGACTGTGATGCGGATAAGTGTAAACTAGTTTAATCCAGGCTAGTTTCACAAAATACAGTGTTCATAAACATCATAGTAGGAACTACTCTTTGAAATTTCCTAMAGCTCTCTTTGACTGGATTACTTTACAACACCTTATGAAAGGAAAAATGTGAATTTAGGATGAATGTTTCCAGGCATCTCTTCCCATTTGGAAACTACATCTAAATCTATGGAATCTATCTACCTTATYGAGGTAGTGACCCTATTCAAGCTCAATTCCTTACTGTTGCTTCTACTCTAATATCTGAAAACCAAGAATAATAAAGAAAAAGCCGCTACAGAAACTGAGACTAGGCTCATTTATCAGAATTAATGGAAACCATTAGGCTTGCTTGCTTGTGATTTGGAGGGCTTTTATTCATCTAGATACCCTTTCAAGGGATACAATTTCCATTTATTTGAACGCCACAGAACTGTCACTTTTAATTGTCTCAACTATATGAAGGAATTGCTTGCAAAATAGCTGTAGCCAGGAGTAAGGACACTGCAGATTGTCTAGTAATTAAAGGTATCCATCATAAAAGATGGAATATGAATGGTAATATTATTCTGAAGGAAGGAATGAAGCTGACAGCCAGACTAGCAATCTGTTGGGTGACCTGAAAAGAGAAATACATCCTTGAGTTGAGTATTGCCTAAAGCAGAAATTGGCTCTAAAGTAATGGAAGAAATCTAGAGTAATTCCACTAAAAATCATTGGTAAGCAAACCTGGGCAAGCTTTGGGTTTCTTACATGTACAGAAATTACATTCCACATATGAGAATAAAAATTTCAAAAAAACCTCCTAGAAAGGACTAAAAGTTTCCAAAAGTTGCAATTACTTCTGTTGTGGCTATCAGTATGTAAAAGTAATACAATCCCTTTAATGTAAAATCCAGCAGAAAGTAWATTTTCTTACAGATTTTCAGAAGAACAAAATATTGGGAGGAAAAAAGAGCTTAGGAAAGTCAGATTGCTTTAAATCACTGGTTCTTTCCTCTCTTGCACAGTTACAAATTTTGCTCAATGCTAGTCTAAGTTTGAGGGAGATACTCTCCTTTGTTTCAGAAGTTCAAGTACAGAGCATACTGGCAGTTTCCATCTGCCTTTGAGTTCCTGCTGAGCTGCAATATCTGTAGGTAGGTAGATTAAATCACACAAKCATAGTGGAAGAAAACAACATGTTCAGCAAGGTTGTCCATTAAAAGGGCCAGTCTTCTTTCACATAACATTTAACCTGCCTTAACCTTCAGACCAGTTCACTCCTTCACTCTGAAGTCATCCTGAAATGTAAATATAATTGCATTTTTTTAATTAGCCCCCCAAAATATTCCTCAGTTGCACTCCCTTTTTAAATATGTTCTTTGTGGCACTACTGGCCATGCCTAGAGCACTATATTCAGTTCTGGGCTCTCCATTGCAAGAGTCCTGGATACTGGAGAGTTCTGTGAAGGGCCCCTAAAATAATTAAGGGACTGGAGCGCCTCTCTTATGAGGAAAAGTTGAGAGAGCTGACACCTGGACAAGGGAAGGCKCAGAAGCATCTTATCAATAKGCATAAATACCTGAAGTGAGTGAACAAAGAAGACGGAGCCAGGCTCCTTTCAGTGGTGCCGTGACAGGAGCAGAAGCAGGGAAAACAAGCTGTTACACAGGAGGTTCCCTCTCCATATCAGGAAACACTGAACTCAGTGCAAGACTTAAACTCAGATCTTAAATGTCTGCAAAACATTTCTGGGGCGTTTTGTGAGTATTTTAGGACAAGGGACACATCYCTTTTCTCAAGGGCTCTCCAGTAGTTTAGTTTTCCACTACCAGTACACTTCTAAGTATTTTCTAAAAGAAGAAAGAATGAGTATAAAAAATACATCAAAGATCACATTGCAAAAWTCAGTCTCTGATGGAAAGTATACTGACACATGAATTTTTAATTCTACAAGGCTTGGCTTTCAAATTTTTCACGGAGTCCAAAAGGAAAATGCAGTTTGGACAAATTTGACAACATATCTGCCAAATGCATACTAATGTCAACTTTGATGGAAAATACAGCAGGAAAATATAACTCATGGCTTTAGAAAGAGACTGGTAATCTGACTGTCCCTTATGAAGAGAAAAGGTTACCAAATTTTAGATCTATTCCACTTTAAAGCATTAAATATACAGCAAAGGGAAGAGAGTGAAACACTGCAGACTTGTAAAACCTTTTAAAGTACTTGCTTTACAGGGCACATCCCTCTATGACTTACTTAAGTTTAGCACTCATATTTCAGTAAGGATAATCTACCTTCAYGGTGGCATGTGGGATGCAATTTAATAACCTTATATAATGATCTTACATAAACTCCAAAATCTTGTTCAAGATTTCCCATTAACAAAGAGATTATGATACTCTTAAGCAGTAGATCATTTGGGTTCATTTCTGGTTCTGCTCAAGCTCAGGAATAGCACAACATAAGACTASCAGGACAGAGCTAAAATCTTAACTGACTAGATCTTAATAGCCTGATGTGCTCCAGATACTTTAAACTGTGATTTCCACCAACCTCCTTTTTTTTTATATATAGTTTATAGTTGAATCTGTAATGATTTTGACCAATTAGCAGCACAATATCAAGAAAGCACAGCAATTGAAAAAAGTAAGAAATTGAATCCACTCTCCTCCACCTTCAAAGTATGACAGAAAGATACAATCTCAGATGAACTAAGAAGTGTCTTATTTTTCATGGGAAAGTTCACAACTCTGAGCACAGATGATCTGGCCTTTGAACAAAATAACTCACAGAATTCAGTCCAGGTTTTCACAAGRAAGAAAGGCAGGACCCCATTCATCTGTTGTATTTGAAAGTGTATTCCCTTCTGAACTCTTAAATATCTTACRGAGCTAAAAGCTATTCCTTCACACCGAAAAGTCTAAATATCACTGCTAAAGCAGCACTACAGAACAAMTACAGGACAACAGGCAGTGATTCTTTCAGTTACCCCTGGACTGCTGCTACAGCATTGTTRTCAGAAATATGGCAGTGAAGGGTACAAGATACGCATGTGTAGGCACAAGGAGTCTTGACCACATCTCTATTCCTGTGTCCACACACTCCACAGCCATACCATCGATGCACTCTTCTAGAAATCTCAAGGCTRTTGTAGGGAAGCAAGGATACTTCAAATACAAAAGGCAAATGCAGTTTTTKCTGTTCTTTGTAATTTTGATTCTATAAGGCATTGTTCTTCACACTTCTCTCCATAGTTTTTAGTATAAACATTATTCTGAGTGAAAAATGAAGATGCTGTTCACAGGACTCTGCGAGATGAGGCTTTAATAAATACTCCATGTATCATGAAGTTAAGAGCTGCTGAATTCCCTGATGAGYTGTTTTCTCAATAGAAAATCTCTTTTCTTGTAATCAGAAAGCCTACTGGAAAAGAAACCTGCTATGACAGAATGTATTTTTTCTAAAGAGCTTCTTAAAGTGAAGCACAATATTTCATTTAAATCTATTCTTTCATTACATTAACTAGAATTACTCACAAAAGAGTAGTTAGAATAATGGTAGCTAACAGAATAAAACGAAGAAAACTGATCATTTCATTTTAAATTGCAATGATAATTTTTCCTAAAACTATCAAAAGCAATTATGAAATGTCATTAAACTTTTCCAAACACAGTGTTTTGTTAGAAATCTAATTCAGAAATAAATTAATTTTAACTGTCAAATTGGTGCWAAACAAAACTCAGTTCCAGTCAGCTGCATTCTCCAAAAACCCCTGGTGGAAGGGCCTGTGAAACAGTTTCCTCATCCATCCTGGGTAACAAAAATAAAACCAGAAAATTTACACCTTGAGTTCTTGCTTGGCACACAGGATTTATGGTATGCAGAAATGGGCATATGGGAGCCAGAAGTCTGCCTGCATTTAATATTACTGGATCCTGAGCAGAGAATCCTAAGCTTTTCCAYTGAGAGCACTTTCACGATGCATAGAGCTGCCCACACATCTGTTACAGACTATTTCTCAGCTGTATACTCTTCAAACAGGGATGAAAAAAGTGGAAAAATACAAACTACAACACTGCACACACTASAATACAACTGAATCAAGGGGGAAAATACCACCAAGAAAAATTTGAAATGAAAAGATTGAATGTTTTCTAGCCATTATTTCATTTTCTCTTACTTTTCATTACCTATCTAAAAAAGAAAAACACAGGGTAGTTATGACTGCAGCTTTTATAATTTCAGGCCAATATGATGAGACCATRCTGTAAGCTGAACAAAGAGCTGGAAGGTTTATGATTCCACATGCCATCCCTCACCTGAAGTTTTGAAATATTGGAGGCATTTCAGCTGTAATGCAAAACCTCCAGGATGGTAAACTTGCAAGTACTTCCATTATTAAAAAAAAAAAAAAAAAAAAAAATTTCTTGGGATTTTAGTTACATGAGGTAAGACTCACAGAATCAGATGCCAAGTTCATAAATTCTCCTAGCAAACATGTATTTTTCTCCACTCTAAAACAGATGAGTCCAAGCTGGAATCTATGCTTGTTTGTTTTCTTCTTTCAAAAGCAATTTGGAGCATACATGCCTCTTGCACCATCTTATCACCTAAGGCAAATGTAACWCTGGCACTCAGAAAACTTAGCACCACAGGTACCTGGACTTTTTGAAAGGAGTTTATAGTTTCAGTGGACACTGCCAAGTAGACTGATTATAGCCTTATGGTAATTGCTGGCTTTCCCTCAACAGACTGCTTTCCTATGTCAGTYTGCTAAACATAATCTCATCATTTAGTTTTAAGCACAAGACAATTAATTTTTTTACTCAGAGTAGGCTGTAACTATTTTTCATTAAATTTCTAACTTGTTTTCAGTATAAAATTTTATATCCTGCATTTCTTTATTGAATTTGGTGAAGAGCTTGTAAATCATGATCTTGTTAGGATTGACACTAATGACAAAAAATCCTTCACATTTTTTTGACCTGTTTCTAATTTGTAAAAAAAATTATGTTCGGCTGACTGAGTAAAGACCAGATTCTGACCAGTTTAAGCAAATGACTCCATAAGCTTTTGACCACCATTCCCCTTCAAAGTATCTCACAGATAATGCAGACAGATGGGAATAACAAGTTCACTACACATCACTTATGTTCACCTTGCAGACCTCCAGGCATCCATGCARCTGTCTACTCTAGAATTTACTTAATGCCACAGATTTGACTGAAGTTTTGAATACACTGGTGTTATTAGAAGAATTGTAGAGCTTTARTTTGTCTTGCTGTTCTTACAAGGACATAAACTCAGAGGTCAAATAAGAGATGGATCCCCTTTCACTCGAATACAGCCAGAGGCCTGAAGGATATACCGCAAGTTTATCTAAGCCTATGAAAATGTCTAGTACAAGGCATCACCTCTTCATAAAAATAATGATTCTAGGTCTAGTTTTTCTCAAAAAAATTACTCTGGATATTATTCACTTACTGTAACAAAAAAGCGAGTTATTTTCCTACTTGAACAGAAGCAGGTTTTTACCCTTTATTTGGCTTACCAAAAAAATGTTATCCTTGGATAATATTGTTCATGTAACAWTTCATTSTCAATGATGCCTATTTTTTGTGATATTAAAAGAGAGATAGAAGACAGTGATTTGAGATTAACATAGCTGTATTGTTCTTCATGAATGCATCACAATATTATTACATCTTTCATTATTATTGCYTTGCACAGTGTAGCAAAATCATCATTCTCCTCTGTGCATAAACAAACAGTCCAACTAGTAGTCAGTGACATCAAGCTTAAATATTTCAGCTTTCAGAAAAATACAAGGTGRCAAAATGATTTTGAGTCATAAATCAAATCAGGCTTCAAAAAAAAAATAATTATCCCATATAGTTGTCTTTTCCATTATACAGAATATGGGATATGGGGACCACATCTATCTCTGACATCTAACAGATCGTGCCTCAGCATTTAGCAGTGAGCTGAAAAGAATTTTGCAAACAATTGATTTTTTCAGTGACTGACTGTTGAACCACAGTATTGAAGATAATCTGATCAGATTGAACTACAATAAAAAATGAAAATGATACTAGCATGCAGGTTTTTTGCATCTGAATTAAAACCAGAAAAAAATATTTTAAGCCAGACTCTTGTAATAAAAGTAGAGGAATCAAAGAGCATGGAGATCAGCAGAAGCACATCCATTTTGATTTAAAGAGTGAAGGTATTTACCCATCTGGCAAAAGTTTTAATGTTGGTACCCACCTTTGTCTCAGAGTTTTCAAAACCTCATTTCAGGAAAATTCACTAATCATATGTTGTCTTCATATGTAGTAATTTTTTTGTTTAAAGGCTTTTCCTCTTTCAAATAGAAGAGGAAAGATATTTCCTCTCTGAATCTATTTGGTAAATTCAACTTGTGTTTTTCAAGACTTTTGGGAAATGGTCATTTAACATCATCTACCACTGGAATTTCAAAATCATAATTAAATCTTAATCTTGAGGTCTTTTGTGAGGAGAAAGTTGTGGTGGGTTTTTAAAAAAATAACTGAAAATATTATATCTTCTAATCTGATGCGAATAAAAATTTCCAGGACTAGGATAGGGTGAAGTGTAGTGCCAGTGACATATTCTTTCAAAGGGTCAGTGAAGGAAACATGTCAGAACATCTGTTATCGAGAGAATCTTATCTTAATATTGATTTTCATCTGAAAAAAAAAAAATTCTGCCTTTAGATTATGTATGAACAATTGACTTACTGTGACCTTTGGTGTAGAATAAGAAAGATTTTTGTGTTACAATGGTGGCTTGAGGGCTTATGGCTCTACTGTATAACATATACAGGCCAGCCTAAAACGCAGTCACTGCCCAGGAAAGACTGCAAACTTTAGCCAAGAAGTAGAAACTGAGCACAGATCTCCTGAATGGCYAACTCAACAGCCTACCAAACTAGTTCACAGTGTCCCAGTTTGATTTCTACTCCTTATCTGCAAGGCAGAACAAAAAAAAACACCACTGAGGCAAGAAKTTTTAATTGTCACATGATCTTCAGTGCCAGACATAACTGCAAAATACTGTGATAATATGCTGCATATGATGCACATAACAGAGAAAATACCTGAATGAATAGTAACTGGTGTCAGCCATGCATGGGCAGAATATTAATCTTGGCACCTGTCACAATGGCATGGTTTTCTTGCCATAGAGATAACAGTAATTTCACTGATTCACCAGATTTAGGCTATTGGTACATGAGAACCTGACTCTTSGGAAGCACTTAAATACCATTTGTTTACTCAATATACAGAGAATGAAAGATYAGGTCCAAGCTCTAAATTATCTTCACTTAATGGCACTAAGTGTAGCAGTGGGGATGCAACTTACAAAAAGGCTAAACCCATCAGCTGAAAACACCTGGAARAAGAGTCAGCAAGATATTTGCTCTTAAATTAGTTCAACTCTCTTGATGATTTTATCCAATTAGCTTGGCTTTTTTACCTTCTCATGCAACAGGGTGCTTCAATACTTATTTAGCTCAATAATTACTCAACAGAACATTTACTTAACTGCTGAACTTGAATATTAACAGCCAAATTATAGCTGCTAAATAAATAAAGATTGGTTTTCTGAATCCCAGCACTTGCCTCAAAAACATAGCAGCTAGGCCAACTACGCTGGGCCAACTTACGCTTATTTGTATCATTTGTTCAATATGTATGCTTGTTCAAGTAATCCTTGATCATTAACTGTTTTACTTAGGAAGTGTTTGAAGTTGCAAAATAGAAATGCATTCACTCCAAACAGAAATTACTCACAAAAATATTGTTGCAGTAGTTCAAGGAGCTTATTGATTTTGTAGGAGTCAGGAACCCAAGATATATTTGAAATGTACATTGACCTCAGGCCACTGAMGTATTTTTTACTGTACTCTCCAACAATAAAATCAGCATAGAACTGGGAAAAACAAGCCTTCCATGTGAACAGAGAACAAACTCATGCGTGTGCTTTCCATTTGAACTCTGCCTTTGGACTCCCTTTTTAAGCCATTAGTTTTGTTGTGCTTTTATCATGGGTAATTTGCATCTCTAAATTTTAAAGATATTTGCSGGATATATTCCAAGTAATAAAGAATAATAGCACCATAGATGTTAGTTTGCATCAGCTGTCTCTCTAGAACACCTCCCTTTCATTTAACTACTCTTTAATAAGGTGTATCAGCAATTTCCTCTTCTTAATGCCTTACTTAAGTCAGGTAATTTTGTAAATCTTTAGCCTGTTACTTTTAGTCTGTTTAGTATTACACTATACACCGTAATTATTCTGACACAATCAGCTAGCTTCAGTGATGGATTGATGTATCAAGGACATCTGCTCCAGGTATGCAGGATGTCTTTGCTGCTGTGGACTGCTTGAATTCCATAGAGAAATGTGAACAGATAGGCTGTTTCCAGATGAAGATAGCAACATAGGAGAGATCAGTGTGGTGTTGTCATTTCAAGTTAAAAGGTAGCAATCTGTTATGGTGATCAGTTACTTAAAGGCTGCTTTCAAGTTAGCTTTGCAGTCACAAATGCACAAATATTTAATTATTTTTCTAAGAGATCATGAACCACTTCCTTGAGTGAAAACAGAAGATGCCTGAATTTAATGTACTTAAGTATACAAATGATAGTTTCATTCATAGGAGAAGCATATTAAAAGTAACATATCTGATTGAACTCTAGCCTTGACAGATGTAGATAAATAAGTTAGAATGTAGTGCTAGTTTTGTCACTGGAAACATAATGAAGAATGTAGGCCAAGATTATAAATGTAGCACTGTTTTAAATGCAATACCCAGACCTGTGGAAGTGTTCCAACCCYTTGGAGAGTTCTCTGTTTTGCAGCCCTGATTAACTTCAGCCATTAAACTCCAGCTATGAATGGTGAGATGAAGGAATCAGGGCTAAGTGTGAACCTTGCATTGTCACTCTGGCGTAGATACCACAAAACTAATATGCTGTGTTCCAGGCCCACAATCTGAACRTTTTATTGAGGAAAATGAAAGTGCATATTGTCTATCAGGTATTCCTTTGATTAAAAAAATGCAATGARGTCAACATGGCCTTCTTGTTCCTTTTCCTATTTCTCTTATTCACTAYTCACTGTTTCCCCTTCATCAACCCATGATGGTTTTCCCAAGTCTAGCAGAGATTTTCTGTGAGCGAAACTAACAGTACTTGATCCCAGACAACAAATTAAATTAGCAGTGTAGACTGACTGCTCTCAGATGAGTCACTTTCTGCTTCCAGTAAGACTCTGAATCCAAGCCTTGAATATCTACTGCCCGGCAAGTAAATGATCTCAGTACAGTTTAGCTGCTGCTCATGTGATGGAGGAAGGAAAATAGACAGCCTCATTCTCTTTTAGACAGACTCAGATCAACACCCTAATGCATTCGCAACCTGCACAAACTGTTTCTTCCTTCCATGGTATTATTCTTCCAAGGAGCCAAAGGACTCAATGTTCTCTGTTCCCAGCAGAGAAAACAAATGCTGCTCTACCTATGCACTGCAAAGGAGGGAAGGAGGGAGGGAGAAAGAGCTTTGTGCCCTCGCTGCTTCTCCCTCACTCCAGCTTTGTGTTCTGGCTAGATGTGAGGTGACCCTAAGCAGTTACATGTGTGGACTTAAAGATTACAAGACAGAAAGAAAGTGGATGGTCCCTTTTTTTTTCCTCTTTCTGCATATGGAACTCCTGTTGTCTTTCCTGGGTGCTCCCTCTGTAGACTGACAAACACAGGTCAGAGGAGACAGAAAGGCTTTTTACCTGCCAACCCCAGAGTTCAGGATGTGTTGTTTCTCCTGCAGCAGTTGATGACACCCTAACAACCTTAGCAGCACTGGAGCTGCATTCCTWCGCTGTAACAGGGGAAGCAGGACCAAGGGCCTGAACTAAGGTCTTGGCAGGTAAGTGAAGGAGCAACCAGTATCAAAGAGCTTCGTTTGCAAGTGTACGTCTTTGTAATGTTTAAGTCTTAATATGTGCTCTGCTTTACCTGGGAGCTTAAACTTCCAGTTTTTGGAAGAATATTTGAGAACACCTATTAGCRCTGCCAAATGCTTGAAAAAAATGTTGAAGAAACTCATAAATGTAGAGAACTTATAAAGAAAGAATATTTGTGCTAAAGATGTGTCAGAGCTGGGATTTCTTCTTAGAGTTAAGCAGGAGTTATTCAGATTGGTGGGGGAGGGAGAAGCTTTATATGCTACAAACGTATTTTTATAGCAACATTTAGAGTGACTGAGAGCATCATTGTATGGTGAATAACATTCAAAATATGAGCTCTTGGGATTRGGAGGGGTATTTTTTGCTTGGTTGCTTGTGTTCTCTCAATTGGTCACATAGGGAACATTTGATACAGGGAAATTTCCATCTCCTTACTACATTGCACTTCTTAAGCTTAATTATCAGAATCAGGTTTTCCATATGAGTAGCTATGTCACTCAAAACATGCTTCACTTYAGTATTTATCAGGAATTGTGATTTTGCTGGCAATTCCAGAACATTCACAKAGAGTGCACACAGAGGAAGTCTTTACCACTACAGCAAATCTAATTAAAAAGATATTTACAGAAAAAATAAGAGRTTCTAGTTAGCAGCTCAAAAAAGAAGAAAAAATAATTAAAAACATCCTCACACAAAGGAAGTCTTTCTTTTCCTTGCTTGTGGTAATATGAGGGTAATGGATGCCTTTCTGCTCACAGGCCAGYACGTTTTACTTTTTGGAATGGAAACAAATTTAGGTCAGAAGAGGAAATCATAAGGAGCTGCCACATGCTAAGTTCTGTATCTGAGCCATCTACTGTCACTGTATCTTGAAGAGAGAAAAGGGAACATTCATAAAGACAGAAAAAGTATCCAGAATTGGTCGGGGATCAAAGCCCCATCAATGACCAGTTCAGATATTCATATCTCCCCTAATCATATTGTTGCTAGTATTTTCAGTTAACTGCATAAAATTACTTCAAAAGTGACCTCTAAGTATTTTCCCATCTTTCAGTGGATAAACTGTGCGCTTCTAAAAAACTGCATGTGCTAATAGCAACTGTAAAATAATATTCATCAGAGTTCAGGGGAAAAGTCATTTTAAAAATTTTTCTCAGAAGTTTTAGAGGAAGGAGTGAAAAATGACACCCTATATAGGTCTATATATTTTTTATAGATATAATATATAGATATATATTTATATATATATATAGTCATTATATATTTTTTATCTATTTTTTTATATATAGTCATTGTTTTAAATTAACTTTCTCTAGACAAAATAAAGTGTTGTACTACATTGCAGCCTCACTGTTAGGAATGAAGACAGAGGAGACAATGCAGGAAGGCCAACACATACGACCAAACTGGAAAGTATCCAAGTCATAGAAGAATGGTAAGTTGGTCTAACTGTTGTCTAATAAGTGTTTTGTCTTTAACTAATATCAAGAATTATCTTGGGTTTAATTCTTTGGGAATGTCCTCTTATCTGCTTTCCCTCAAAAAAAATCTGTACAGAAGGAAGTGAAATCTGACCTGACAATGAAATGACAGGAGAGATKTTCATAAGTCAGGTTATTACAATTTCTTATTTGTGGAGAAGAACTATGGGGAGGAATGGAAGGTGCATGGATGGTTCCATATGTGGATATCCGTAAGAAGCCTCTTCTTCATGTGAATTCATTTGCTTCTGTCTATCCAGACAAGAAAARCTAATAGGCACAAGCATACTTCATGATYAGATGTTTAACATGACTACCTTTCATAAAACATCTTGGACTATTGTTTCACTGGAATTAACCAAAAAACATATACCTTGAAAACTGGGTTAAACACACTGAAATCTGAGCTTCTATTTCTGTCTAAAGTTTGGGCCTATGTTTATTGTGTGGGAAAAAATGTTAACCTATCAGAGGCTTTGAGTTCTCCAATCCCATAAAAAGCAAGTTAAAGCTTTAAAAGACATTTCTGATAGTWAAAACAATCCAAACAACTCATTGCCTTCATTGCTAATCATGGTCTTTTATRAGAAGAGAATTTAATACATTTCCACAAAACACTACAGTGTAGAGAGCTTCCCCATAGACAACAGGTTGTTTGTCAGCCCCATGCATCTTAGCAGGTTCTTTGCACTCTCCTTGGAGAACAGTGCAAAGTCCTTAAAGGACTTTTCACTTCAAAATCTGCATTGAAACTTTTTCATTCAGATTACAATTACTTTGCAGGATCGTTTAAACATTAAACATTTTCTGATTTATCATTTATCTCAAATGAGCCTCMCATCATCCTGTCTGCCTTGCACGCAGAGTAGGAGTTGATAAGTKGTCTTGAACAAAAATTATATAGACAAACATCACCTATTGTGCATCATGGTTACACAGAAGCCAATGACAACAGCTAGTAAAGCTCTTGTGTTGKATCAGGAAGCAGAGGGTGAGTGCTCAAAATTAAGTTTGAAATTATATTTAATTGTTYTTAAGTAATTTGGAGAATTACTTTCTTAAGCTGTTCATTGGTACATTAATGGATTAGTGACGCAAGTAAGTCTTCTGATCACTTACCCAGTGCATCCAATGGTAAGAGCCACAAATAGTTGCCTTCAGGAAATGGGAATAAAAGCTTTTTCCCATTTCTTCTCTTTCCAGTTTTGCCAGGAAAATCTGTCACATCTCATGCCAAAAGATCATCATTCAGGTCAATAGCAYAAAACAGAGGGAAGCTTAGCAACCCTTAGGTACAAGCACAGAGAAATATGCTAATTTAAAATCTCTCTGAATTAGTGCTTTGTTGGGCCTCATTAGTATGCTTTTGTCTGCCAAGAGCCTTTTGTTTTTCTTGTCCTTCCTAAACCAAATCGTGTACAGTCACCATCAGAAGCAGGCAAGGACATCAGGTGTYATCTAAAGTCCTCATGAAAGGAAGTCTATTTCCAGCTTCCTGGTATCACATTTCTTTTAAATGCAGAGGCAGGAATTCAGTGCTGTTGTAGRATTTTGTCTTTGAGTCACATGGCCAAGAACACTAGCAGAAAACTTGAAGAAAGTCAAGTCTCATAATGTWAAACACATTTAGTGGGCTATTGGGATAATGAATGCACAACTGAAGAGCAAACAAGTGTCCCTGTCACTGCTGAAGCCTTATTTCTTCCAGTTTTTACTTTGGACTAAAGTGCAGTTGAAAGGAGAATTTTTGGACCAATGTATGAAAACATTGTTACAAAAATAGAAGCATATTTGTAATGATATTTGCTTTTGCAGCCAAAACCCTACTGCAGATGAAATTTTGTCTTGGGCTCAGAATTTTGACAAGATGATGAAAACACCAGCTGGGAGAAACCTTTTCAGAGAGTTTCTTAGAACGGAATATAGTGAGGAGAACCTGCTTTTCTGGCTTGCATGYGAAGATCTAAAGAAGGAACAAAACAAGAAAGTTATTGAAGAAAAAGCAAGACTTATATATGAAGATTACATTTCTATACTATCACCAAAAGAGGTAAAGCTGTAAATGTTAAATTACCATTTTCTGTTATTCCAGAGCAGAAATGTTATACCCTGGATTGCCAGGTTTAGGGTCTGAAAGACTGTCAGAGGAAAGTCTTAGCATGGACATTAAAACAGGAAAGGAAGGGACAGATACAGTAGAGATGCAGGCCCTGGGCCATTTAGCATCACTGGCTGCAACACATCCAAGTTCTTTAACAGGTTCAAGAAACTCCAGTAAGAGAAGGCTGAGAAATAGGTTTGCTTCTTTAGAATGCCACATATCTGCCAGAGAGAGGAAGTAAGTAATGCAAATGGATTTCTGGAGAAAAAACACCAAAATTAAGGAATTTAAATGAGAGTCAATATAGGTTCATCTGCTGCTACAGCTGTCTGGGAGAAACCCCAAATTTCCACTGGTTATTTCTATGTGAGAGTCCAAGAATGAAGATGACATATTTTATATAATGAAGTACATAATATCTAGGAAATTATATAAGATTTTCTTCAACCCTTTAACTGACATATACCAATTTTCAAATTATCTTCACCAGTAGTAAAGAAAAAAGCATCCGCTATCAAACCGTTTTGTAATATAAAGAGATATATAAATATACAAGCTCTATAGAAGAGCTTTTCTTAGGACACATCATGTACCTTTATCTTCTTTGCTTTGTCTCTGAGCATTGCATTTGAATTCCTACTCAATTGTGTTATGCTAATTTATGCTCACTGTGGACCTTGCTTCCTACATTTTACTTCCGTGCTGCATTCAGTAATAATTTGTGACTTCATTCATATGAATGAAGCCAACAGGGATTTATAGCTCCATTATCTTCTCTTGTGCCATAGAATCTACTTTTGCTTTGGAGTGGAATACAATTGCCAATACAGAAGGCTAATAATAAGTTTTTCTTCTAATACCATAACTTTACCATATAGGTATGTGATGAACGCTCAGTTGTTTTTTTTTAAGCTAAGACCAACCACCATTTAAAATTCAAATACTAATGAAGCATTGTTTGACTTAGAGTTTAACAAAATCACTCACAAACTTGGTGCACCCGATGCATATAGATCTCATCAATCCAGTTGCTTCTGCCCTTATTGGAAATCTCAGGAGGCAAAAAAGAAGTGTTTGCAATGCATTAGAACAGCATGGGAACTGAAAATTCTTGTTCATCCAGGCATCCCATTCCAGATGCTACCTTTTGGCATAAGAGATGAAATATTTAGCATGACTTGTTCAGTGAAGAAGTTACTGAGGCAGAAGATCTTAGTTTCTAAACAGATACTTTGTATTCATGTGTTTAGCTAGAAAATACCTTTAGTAATTCCAACTAGTTTTGCCATCTGGCTTTAGTGAGTCACTGAAAAAATACAATGCAAATTAACAGTTCCATAATTAATTTGGGGTTTTTTTCTTATCTAAGTGTAATTAACTTTTACTATGCTCAGGGTCTCAAAACCCCACTATCCTGCCAAATTTGAAGGGTTTTTTATCCCAGCTATTATGTTTGATCTTGAAGAACCAATTAGCTGCACAAACTGTTTCTGTTGATATAAACGTGTGTGTGTGTTAGTCAGGAAGAGAATTCCTTAAATCTTAGTGTGTCCTTTCTGTGTCTGTGCTGCAGAAATGCAATGATCTGGGCTTGAAATAAATTTAAACACATTGTGAAGACACATGACTTCAACACCGCCACTCWAAACTACAATAGCACTGCACTCCTGCTTACAATCACTGGCCAAGCAGCCCCACTGGTCTCTCATAGTTGTGCCTTGTGACAGATAACCAAGTGACAGCAAATATTGGAGGAGAAAGAGCTTGTCTGCTCTGTTAGTAGCATACTCCAATATGCCAACAAACCAACAATGCCAGATTCTTCAGCTGGTACTGAAGATGTACTGAAAATGTATATTTACTTCTCAGTAAATATATATGTATATATAATGTATATTTACTTCTCAGTACCACACCATATGTACACCATACACCAGTGTATTTCAAAGACTTTGCTTTACCACGTATAAAAGCACAGACTCACACATTCAAATATATTCTCAATTTTCACTTTGGTTACCATCACTCGTATATCAAGGTATCTTAATGCATGGAGCTTTCCAGGGTTGAACTTAATCCTTCAGACAGCGTGAATATTTTTGTATGATTGAAGAGTAGTATGGTCAGATTGCAATTTGGTGTAAATCACAGTATCTTAACTAACCTCTGCTTAGCATTTCTCTACTCAGGATTTTAGCCCTTTTCTTCTTAGCTCAGTAAACCCTTGCTGGTCCTAGTGGGCTTTTCTGCTACTGCCATTTCATTTAATCCAGAAGGCATTAATTTACTAGGTTTTAGAGCATTTTGTGGGTAAACTGTACATTCCCTCAAATTTCTAAAGGACGTTCTAAAATCATCTGTGCATTCATCTCAAGCATAATATGCTCTTTTCTGCCTAGGCACAGGAGTTCATCRCAAATGGTAAGTAAATGAGAAGCTAAAATTGAAACTTGCTAACAACTTCAATGTGGATATATGATATCCKGAAAGTATAAATTACCATATATTAAAGAGTCCTGAAAAGAGAAACGAATCTGAAATAGTCAATATTAATGGGGAGATAAACATGATAAAAACAATTAAAACTCCTGGGTAAATTGTGAAGAACAAGTGTGGTGCCTGAAAAAAAAAAAAA
>NW_026624031.1:109254-140046 GCF_030028575.1 Malurus melanocephalus
CAGAAAGAAAAATGTGTAGGGCAGCCAGACAAGAATGATGAATAGAAATCTTCTGAAGGTTTAACCACAAATGCTCAGAAAAAAAAACAAAAAACCTGCTGCTCTCTGAACAAGGGTAATTCAACATTCATTGCAGAGAAATAATTTTAAATACATAAAAATATTTTTTAAGGTAAAATAATATATTTTGGAAAAATGCAGTTGCACTGCAGTTTTTTTTAATCTGCTACATAGCTGCATTTCATCATACAGATCATACAGATGGATGCAAAGACCAAGAGAAAACTGAAATAGAGTTGATGGTCTCAGTGCATTACACAGTAATTGTGTGATGGTTCTGAAAGAAGCACAAAGCATTACTTGAATAACTGATAAACACAGCATGTTCAATGGAGCCCTGAAAAATAAAGATATGTGTTACAGCTTTTTCAGTGTTACTCTTTTATTATTCTGTTCTCATCTTCTTCAGGTTAGTCTTGATTCCAGGGTGAGAGAAGTGATCAACAGAAACTTGTTGGATCCCAACCCTCACATGTATGAAGATGCCCAGCTCCAGATATACACCTTGATGCACAGAGACTCTTTTCCAAGGTTTTTGAACTCTCAGATTTATAAGTCTCTTGTTGAAAGTATTACAGGCTCTACTTCTGAAACTTAGTTTTAATTTTCAATCAAAATAACTTGATTTTTTTTTGGGGGGTGGGGGGTGGGTGGGATGGAAGAAAAGCAGTTTAATAACATCTGGAGCTGGGTTCCTGGAGAACTACAGTTTAGCACTACTCAGGCTACTGTGAAGAAAACAAATATGTATTATGGTCTCTGTCTACATTTTTACCAAGGTCCTCCTTGCTCAAGATGGCRTGGGAGGGGATCAGTGGATTTGCCAAAATACATTTGTTTCACACTCCTTTCACCCTACTGCAGTCAAGATTGCAATGATGTATTTGTAGTTTTATGAACAGTCTCCTTGTGTATCCTCACACTGCATGTGCAAGGTAAAACTGCTTCACTTACCACTTAGTTGTTGCAATATTTAATCCAATAACATAAATTATATCTGTATTTAAAAACCTTTTTTTTTTGTGCAATACAGTCCTATGGTACATAGAAACAATTGGAGCAATCCAGAAAGAGGCTTGCATTTTTTAACATCACTAACTAAAAAGCCAATTTTTAAGGTGTAGCATTACTCTACATGCTCTACTGAGTACAATACACTGACTTTTTGAAGCCAATATTTCTGTGCAGAGAAAAAGAGCTATTTATTGCTGTTTATTTAAAATAAATCAAGCGGAGGATTCCTCTGGTTGTTCACTGCCAAAACTGTGGCATTTTCATTACAGAGTTTGCAATGTCAAAGAAAAAGAAAAATAAAAGAAGAAAAAAAAAGCACAAATCACTTAAAGGGATCCGTTTCTGGGTGAAACAATCTATGCGCTGATATTGTTTAATTGTTAAAAGAACAAAGATTTTCAATGTACATTTCAGATGTCAGATACTGTAATTGATTTATTAAAGACTAGCTATCCAGTTCTAACACTGTTGTATAATGTTATGTACTTCAGCAAAAAAAAAAAAAAAAAAAAAAAAAAAAAAAAGAAAAAAAAGAAATGAGAAACAACACAAAAAGCTTGATAATTTAGTTTTTTGAATAAAGAAATTTAATAAAAGATTGCCTACATGTAGCATTTTAGAGCATTTTAGAACATTTTGATGAATTGCATCTGGTCTGTAAAATATTTTTTTTAAAAGCTAAATCTGGTAAAAAATGTTTTTAAATGAAGTAATGTTTTATGAGGTGGCGGGTTAAAGAAGACTTAGCTTTTGACCTCATTGATTTTGAACAACTCCTTGAAAACAAGGGGTTTGGAGAGTAATATTAAACCAAACTTCAAGGGCTTCTAAACCCAGAGATCTTACCCAAGCAAAATGCCTATGGAAACACAATGGGTGTCTTTCCTGGGTAAAGAAATCTGTATTGAGCCCTTAATCAGAGCTAAGGCAGCACAGTACTCCCATCACTTGGCTGCTATGGTGTTTTTAATACGTGTTTGCTTGGCCTTTTTATCAAAAATGTCCAGTTTCAGGACACATTTTGATGTTTAAAGGGACAGTGATTTGGAACTTAAAAAAAACCATCTTCATACCTACCATATACAAGCAAAATGAGAGTTAGCATCCCTCATAAACTGCTAAAGATATACCAAGAAGTGGCTCTGAATACTTATTAAATATATATATATGTTTGTGTGTGTGTGTATATATATATATTTAATACTGACAACCATACTAAGACTTAAGAGCAAGGTTCTTCTCACTTACTTAGGACTAAACATGGCATAAGCCCATTGCTTTGGATTGGACTGGAAGGTCTGGCAGTTGCATCCTTGAGTGGAATCTGGCCCAAACRCAGTTGGCTCTGACCACTCAGTTACTTCCTGCGGGCAACCTCCGGTGCCGACTTTGGCGGGAGCTGCTGCTGCTGAGGCAGGTCTGCTGTGACACAGTAACTGGGAGGACACAGGTCTTAGTTTATCTTCTGGGGCTTATTTTTTTCCCTTTGTTTTACTACCTCTCATTTTCTTAATTTATTGAACATGCTTCAGATAGCAGGTTTGGGGAATTTTTTAGTCATTCTTTTTACTTGACACCTGTGTGCTTTTTTTGGATATATATATGAACAATTTAACAAACTGTTTCTTAAACTCATTTGGTTTTGTAATTTATATAGAATTCAGGAGATGATTAAAAGGGCTATTCTCTATTCCCTATGCAAATATTTTAACTGTTGTAGTGTTTGACAAAATGGGATCTAAAACAAAAAATCTGAAAAGTGGGAAACAAATCTGTTTACAGTGGCATTGCTGACTATCCTACCATATTCAGCACTTTTAAATATTGTTATTTATGAAAATGTAGTTTAAATGCAAGACAAAATATTTATAAATGTTTCTTTTAATAAATACCTGTTTTGTCTGAAAGTGCTACCGTGTTATGACAACTTTATTCATGTTGGTTAGCTACTTACCATTATGAATAAAATATTCAATTATTATACTGATAGAATACAAGCTATGATGTTTACAAATCCTGAGGGGGGAAAATTCACTGAGAAAGGACTGCCTCCTTCTACTGTGAAATATGTTAGAAGAAAAAAAACTTTCTTGCTTTTTTCCTAATTGGAATTTAACTATGGTCTACATATGTCTAGTATCATTTGACTAGTTATATTTACTTGGTACTAAACATATACAGCATCATATATGTATATATTTACATAGTGTAATTTCAAGTTGTTGGTGTTTGAGGCACAACACATTTAGTGCACACATCTAAGCAATGTGGAAGAAACAAAACTGCATGCATAACTCTCGACAAATGTAGACTTGAATATTCTTAATGTTATTATTTGATGGTGACCTGCTAGTCATAATCTATCTTTATAAGATATTTCACACAGGCAGAAGTTCTTGTCAACATAGACAAGTCATCTTTTCAAGACAGTTTTAAAGCTAGATGTGCAGGCCCTAAAATATTACCTTGATTTCTAGCATAAGATTCCAAAATCTGTATTTGGAAACTGTGACATCATTTTGAAATATATTACACCAATCTTCAGTGTAATACTGCAATGAAATCACGTTCAAAAATTATTGTCTAAAATCCTCCATTGGGAGGGATTTAAAAATTGAACATAGTATGTAAAGTTTATTTCTTGGAGCAAGTGCTCATATTAAAATGCTTACTATRCATTTCATTTATCAGTTTGGGTTTCCCAAATTTTTTTATGACAAAAATGGATGTGGTCCAAATGGACAATAAGTCACAGCGTAACATGATCTCATTGCCTATCATACAGTTCTTCAAACAGAAATTGTATAACAGTCAAGCTATTAAACTGATTTATTGTGCATGCAGTGTACAATACACTTTGAAAAACTGCCTAAATACACTTATTCTATAGCTTGGAATAAAATAAGTATGTATTTAACTTGTATTTCAGTTTTTCATGAGAATGTATATAGCAAGTGCACTACAGAAAGCGARTTATGTTTTTGTCACTTTTGCCTGGTGTTTCATATTTCTGTCCAATAGAGCCTAATGCCAAACAGCAASAAATAAGCAGAGCACTTCTGTACCCTTTCAGTTTAGGCTGAAACTGAATCAATATTGTGTTACACATGTTCAACTTAGCTGTTTACAGTCAGCTTTCACATAACTGAGCTTAAAGTAGTTTGGGGTACCCAGGATAAAGCAAAACCCACAGCAGTATCATGAACATTCAAATTAGCCTGAAGGCACRTGTGAAATGAAGGAGACTAGAGATTTGATGGAGAAAAGACAGGTCAGTGACATAGTGACACAGTGGCTGGGCTGCAACCAGCTGAAGCATGGTTCTATGGAAATGTGGCCATAGTATGTCCAGGTCCAAAACCAGTTTATGAGTCACTTGAGTACCTCTGGAGTCCACATAGTCCATTTTCAGGACAACAGAAAATGGACACAAACCAGGGTTCAGCTAGCAATAGTTATTCTTTAAATTAAAAGCATGCTGAAGTGCTGCTAGGCTGTGGTCTAAACCGAGCAGATAAAGGAGACCTACCCTCTATCCTCAACAGCCAGGGTTTAAGATGTCACCTCACGCTAAACTTGACTCCTTAGGCAGCAAATTCAATTACAAGGAGCATATGTCTATGGAACCAATATCTAAGGTCAGGTGCCGGCTTTTTCAGTAAGRGCAGCTTGCTCGACTGACCATGCTGTGAACCCACTGAGGAAGCCACAACTTCCACACGCAGTAGTGCTTGCAAAAGCCATTTAGCAGAAATATTCCATACCACCAATTCAAAGGCAATCAGAGCTGATACAAGTTTCTAACTTTGCCAGCTCTCTACACCTCAAAGACTAAAGCTCACATTTCCACCATGTCTGTGAGCCTGCTCCTGGCATGGTTGACCCAGCCAACAGAGCCTGAATCCTTATTGAAGCCAGTAAAGCAAGAAATTAAGGTTGCACATTGACAGACAACAGCAATGGCTCTTCCAAGTTGAATTGAAACATGTATAACTACCAATTTCCACACAGGACTTTCCTTGGCCTATAATGCTGTTTTTTTAAGAGACCCAGGAGTAGCACTGTAGCACATCTTGAAACTTGAACAGAGTGACAAGGGTCCAGTCCTGTTCCCCAATACCCTGAGTACATTTGGAGTGACAGCATCGGCCCTGTTCAAACATGTCCTGAATAATTCTGCCAGCAGAACAAGTGATGTTGGTGGGATAAAAGAACAAAAATCAGCCGGCCAAACATTTGACAGCAACAGTGTCTGCACATTACTTTAACATTAAATCAAACGTCAGGTTTTGCCCCTTCCTTTATCTGTGAACTCACTCTATGGAAATACATTCTTCTCATTTAAAAAAAGGGATAGGATTCAGGTGATTCAAAGGCTAACCATCAGTCACTGACTCAAATTAACTTTTTTTTTTTTCCAAAACTTTATTTTAAACTACCCCTTACTCTAAATTTCCTGAGTYTTCTATAGGTCTCTTCACAAGCTGGACTCTTTCACTGTTACAAAAAATCAAAATAGTTTGTCTATTAAAGCATAAATTTGGTCATTGTTGCTTTATCCTTCTGGAAGAAGACTTCAAAGAACTTCATGGGCAGGCAGTAGTGGATGCAAGGGAAGCTTTKGGTGGGTGGGATTTCATAAGAAAAGGCCTGGGATGTTTGTCAGTGCCAGACAACTCACACAGACTGTACATTCTCCATAAGAGTCTTCAAGTGTGATTTTTATTTATAAATTATTGATGCATTGTATTTTGCCAATACACCTTATCCAAACAGGTGCATTTAAAATCATAGGGAAATGTTTTGCATTAATTTTAATGTTTCATGTTCTGCATAGCAAATTCTCACATTGGCCTTTGGATTTTCATCATGCAACAAAAAATTCCAAGTCTTCTTTTCTGACTACCCAAACTACTTAGGCTTTCAAGAATGACTCTTGCATTTGATATTACATTTGTGAAAAAAAAAAAAATTACTAAAGGAAGTTACTGTTATTCCAATAGCGTAATTTAGTTGTAAGGCATGATTGCCTACTTCTGGTAAGACATGAACAAGGACAGAAGAAAGGCAAGGACACAACTCTCCAATGATTGTAATATAAAATATTGCTTAAAAATTTTTATGGATAGTCCCACATTTTTGTAATAAAGTATGTTCTTCAAAATGTTTTGCGTTTAGCCAAGAATCTCATTAATGGTGCTATCTAAACCAAGGCTAATATGCCCTTGGTGTGCACATCAGGAGGGATTTGTCCAGATCATCCCACAACACCCATCACATTCCAGTTACTAAATGGCTGCATCCTCACTGCCTTCCCACTTAAAACTTTGATGTAAAACATTGTACTAAGATCTGTATTTTGTAAATGGGCTGTCTTTTAGACTCACCACTAATCTCTGATGTGAAGGCCCTTTCAGTTCCCCTTTTTTGATCTCTGGACAATTMATTTCTTTTCCTCTAAGTCCTTAATTTTGCTCCTCCTTTCACTGTTGGGAGCATCCTTCCTCAAGTATTTGCATGTTCCTTCTCAGGGTATTTTAATTCTGTAGATTTCTTCTGCAGGGAGAGGAGAAGGTCTGTAAGATTAACCCGGATAGCCAGAGCCCCAGCTCACACTTCCCACCAATCTCACTTTCAGCCATGCAAACTTTAAACCGCCTCAATAAAAACCACAGTAACCCCGAGGCTCTTGCTCAGAAGTCCTGCTATAAGCTTGGGGTATGGAGGATGTGGTGGGGTTTTGAGGTTTTTTTGATTTTTTTTTTTTTTTTTTTTTTTTTATTTAGAATGCCTTATCGCCCTCCCTCCGGAGCCTGCAGGGGGCGCTCAGGGGCACCCGGCCGGGGAATGAGGCGAAGCCCCGCCCCTCTGCTCGTCCCGCCTGCGCTGGCCAATCAGAGCCCTCCCGCCTCGCAGCGGCGCAGCCCGAGCAAAGGCAAGCCGAAACCCTTCGGCCGTTTCCGCCGGCGGAGCCCCGACAATTTCCGACTGCGCACGAAGTCAMCGTCGAGGCTCTTGGCAACTTCCGGAAACACGGAACGGAGGCCACCGAGCGCGTTCGGGTGTCTCCCTCACGGCAGTGACGCCCGGGCCACAAGAGAGCGGCCGCGCTCCCACCCCGGCCGGACATGCGGTTGCTCTGGCGAGTTCTCCGCGCGGCGCAAAGCTGCCGGGCCGCCGCGGTGCCCTCTCGATGCCTCCTCGGAGCCGGATGGCCGCTCCCGCCCCGGCGCGGGCTGATCGCGCGGCCGGGCCTGGAGGAGCTGTTCGCCGCGCCCTCYCTGCGCCGGCTGCTGGAGGAGCGGGCGCGGGGCGATGGCGGGGCGGCGCCGCAGCTTGCGGCRCGCGTGCGGCGGCTGCGCGACAAGGAGCGGGAGCTGCGCGACACACGGGAGCTGGCGCAAGGTGCGGCACCAGGGGCGCGGCGGGATTGCTCGGCGTAGGTGACGTCACCGGGGAGCGGCCCTGAGGGGCGGGGCGGAGGACTCCTCATTTGCATGCGCTGGCGCGATTTGGGGGGCGGGCGGAGGACTGCTCATTTGCATACGCTGACGCGATTGGCGGAGCGGCCTCGGGGGCGGGCCGAGACCGGCGCGTGGCGGCGCGCACCTGCCGGGCTGGCGGGTCCGCGCGCAGGGGGCGCGCCCCGGTGGCGGGAGAGCGACGCGCGTGTCACCGGGTTGGGGGGGGTGACGGTGACACACGTGTCTCCCTGGGGGAGCCCGGGGCGGTCTTTTCCGGAAAAGAAACCACCCGAGCAGAGGTCAAGGGTACGAGTGAGTGGAGAAGGTACTTCCGCCGGCGTGGGAACAGCTGATACYGGGAGAGCAGCTATTTCATATAAAACAAAGCTAACTAAACAGGAAAAGAAAACTTGCGAAGTTTTGGTGTTTTGTTGTTTTTTTTTTTTTTTTAATCCATCTTTCCCTTGCTGCCAAGACGGCCCAGCCCGCCTGCCTATCTCCGTTTTGGCAGTCACAGCACATAAATGTGCTATCTCCACACTATAATTTGACTTTGTATTGTGCCAGAAGCTGCACATTTTTTTTTCCATTCCCAAATAATGGAATATTTTTTTACTCRGAATCAAGCTTGATTTTTGATAGCAGTTAGGAAAGCAGAATGCAATAAAGAGTACTTTTWATGTCAGCAAGCATTCGTTAGATGATTAAGTATTCACTAGAACTGTAGTATTCAGATTTTTACATACAATGATAGGGGTATTAGTCCTTTTAACAAAGGGTATTAATTGTGAAATTGCTGTGTCTTTAAATCCTTCATGTTTCTGGCAGAAAGTAGTTTTGTAGAGCCACAGTATGGCTGGTGTTGGAAGGACCTTTGGAAATYGCTCAATCCATGCTCTGTTCAAGCAGGGTCACCCACACTTTGCTCWGGATTTTGCCCAGTTGGGTTTTGAGTATCTCCAAGGATGGAAATTCGCAACCAATCTGGGCAACCTGTGCCRCTTTGACCACTGGCACAGTAATTGGTTTTTTTTTTTTCAGTTGGCTTGGGTTTTAGTTTTTGGCGTTTAAGTGGACCTTCTTTTTATTTAATATTTTTCTCATGTCTTATACCTGCACAGGATTAGAAAACAATATGTACTTAGTATGATTCTTTACAGATCGTATTAGTAATTTGATTTTCTGATAGGTTGGTGTGTTTGGGGGTGTGCGTGGTAGTTTGGTTTTGGTTTGGGTTTTTTTTTTTTTGGTAGCATAAGTTCTTCATGTGGTTCTTTTTTCAGAAAGTTTTCTCAGAATGGCTCTGGTATAAGTCTGGGGATTAACCATGCTCAAATATTCCAGATGAGAATGAAGATTTCCGGAAGCTTGCAGAAACAGAAATYGCTTCCTGTGAAGAAGAGATAGCTGAGCTGAAACAACAGGTTAGATCCCCTTATACAGCCTCTCTTTCCTTGCCATTCTTAAATTAAAAAAGCCAAATTATCTTTTTTGGGGTGTTGGAACTAGGTGATAGTTAATGCCACTTGCAACCCAAACCATTCTGTGACACTTGTCAAGMTGTATGTGATGAATTCTTCTCCCCTGTGTGCTAGTTATACTCCTCAAATAGTGTCTGTTAGCTAAGGAAAATGAAAAAAAATTAGATGCCATAAAGACATCCTGTTAGCATGTGCCTATTTGTACCTGAAAATATTTCTATCGAAATATCTTTTTAAGTAGGTGCTATAGTTTGTCTTGTCCGGGTGTACTTAATGGATGTCCAAGGCTTTATCCCTTGGAAACATTAARCTTACATAGTATCACTTAGTAATCAGTGTGGAAAAAATGTAATACTATGTGACTACATTAGGCTACCACTTATATAGATGTTACAGAGTATCTTTTATTTAAGCGAAAAGATGACGATGTTTAGGTAAACAGACTGTTGAAATGTTTAGGTAAACAGACTGGTATGGTCACTTTCTTTATTCTTCTGACAATACAACAGTCACTTTATAAATACCTTTTGTGAATATTTATTATTCTGCTAAAAGAAGTCATCATCTGTGGAAAGAAACCTCACTAAATGCTAGTAAAGGAAGAGGATTGAAAAGCATTTGCAAATCATTCAGAATTTTGATCCAGCATGCAAAATTTTGATACAGTTTTTTGGGGGCTTTGATGTATCTTGCTTCTGCAGATAGGCACTTCTTTTTAAAATAAAAAAAATGAATAATACATATGAGTTGTTGTTGAAGGACTATGCTGAGCATCAATACCTTCTTAGCTCTGCAGTTGAGATGGAATTAAAGGGGAATCTGATTAGAAGGGAGATATTCAGTTGTTTTGCAAGAACAGGCATGTATCCTGTGGTTCATCCTCACAGTGCTGCTGATGAATTAAAAAGTTCTGTGAAGTTCCATGGCTCTCAAGAGAGGCCTGTGTAGCTCCTGTGACTGTGGAGCCTTCCTGCAATGCAGCAYCACCCCTGCACGCCTCTGCCTGGATGAAGCCTGCCCTCAGGGCAGGAGAACACAGCCTAGATCAGTTACAGACTTTTTTTGTACTGTCTCGGTGGTGGATAGCAGTGTCAGAGAGGAGTCTTAGCTGGGTGCTTTTGTATTCACAGATAGTGTTGCTTTTGATTCCTTCAGAAGAAACAGATGAGAGTGATCTTATCATGGAAGTAACTGCTGGAGTTGGAGGGCAGGAAGCCATGCTGTTCACCTCGGAGATATTTGATATGTATCAACGATATGCTGCTTATAAAAAGTGGAAATTTGAAGTATTAGAATACTTTCCCAGTGAAATAGGTTAGTAATGAATATACCATAACTTCTTAATTCAAGTTGAAACACTCATTCATACAACGGTTTAATTTCCTAAGTAAAGGAAGCTAATTTGCATCTTAATTTTAGAAGTGGAGGATTGTTTTCCTCAGCTTCTGTATTTGAGAATGAAACACTATTTCAGAAATACTATTAAAATACTAAGGTACTACAAAGAAAACTTACCTTTTAGTAATTTGATTTTTACATTTTAAGACTATTGAAAGATAAGTGCTTGGCAGAAGGAAATTTAGAAAGTAATATGGGTGTGTCGGTTTAGTSYTTTTTTTTCAGAAATAAAGATTATGTGAACTTYRTTTGACTACASTGTTCTTMGTTACCTAATGTTTAAGTGTTTATAGATTGGTTGGGTAGAAGATTGAAAATCTGTTTATTATTATGGATCTATTGGCATAGAAGAATCAGTTTTATTAAAGCAACTATTGAAGTTTAATCTAAAACTTCTTAAATTTATTTGTAATAATATCTCATATAAGGAAATGGGATATTTGGATGTAACTCAGCTTTAACAGCTCTTAAATTTTTTATTAATATTTGATTTTTTAAAATGTTTGTAAAATGTTTGAATCATTTCCTTCAGAGTTCTTTTCAAATRTCTTATTTCAAGTTCATGTTCATCAGCTCAGGCTCCCTTCTAGAGTAGCTCACTCCCCTCTAGAGGTCTGCTAATGATTCAAATTAATATACTTCTTTTTAATTTTATGACACTTRAATTCTTTATTTTCTATTATCTAGATTTATTAATATTAATAAACTTTYTGTGTGGTCAAGAAGTCATTTGCCATGTAAACTGTTCTTACAATTTAAGTGAAGGTAGGGATGAGAAGCTTCATATTACAGCGTGTCTTGTTGCTGAAAGAGCAAAGTCATGTTCCTCCCCATTTATGACCAGGCAAACACTTTGCCAGGACCTGAGCCAGTTCAACCTTCAAAGCCAACAGAAATCTGTTTACTTTGTGTTTTTAAAAGTAAATGAAATAAACGTTTTACAGGTTAGATGGGTGTAAACAGAAAAGGGGAGGGTCTGGATCCACTTTTTTTCACATACTAGGGGGAGAGTTGCCCTTTCCGTTGGGGTAAGACTTGGGTCAGATAAATCCCAGCAGTCACAAACACTTCACCTTCAGAGCATAGTTCCACAGTCAGCTTAAGCAAGGGCTGTTGTACCTTCCTTCTAGCTGTATTCTTTCTCATATCTAGTTGTATATTTTAAAATGTGTTTTGCTGAGGGCCCATCTGTGCACTGAAATTAATGTTTAGTAAGGTGGGATATAAATCTTGGGAAAAATAAAGGCACCCCTAGCTTTTGTCAGCCTCTTGCAGTGTATTTTTAGATTTTGTATGACCATGTACTATCAAAACAGATGCTGCAAATTAATTGGGAGGTAGGGACACTATGCATGGCACAGCCAACGAAATGGACATTTCAACCCTCAGGTTCAAAGTGTCTGTGCTGTGCTGAGTAAGAGAGGGGGCTAAGGATGCTGTGACATTAAGTTGTTACATCCTACCTAGATTCCATTTTTATTGATTGCATAAGCAAAAGCAAGGTCCTACCTTAAAATGTTGAATTCCTGAATTTGTTTGGAATGTGAAAGTGAGCATGGGTGAGCAAGGTGAATGTTAAATAAAGCTGCAATAAAAAATAGGTTACTGTCCACTCTTACAGGACTTTATTGACCTACCCCAAGAGATGCCACTGTGTAAAAATAGTGTGATGACTCGGCACACATGTTAAAGCATAAACACGTGTCATTATTTATCCACTGCCTGTAGTGGCAGGCAGAAACACAGATGTGGGATTTTTCCCCAATCCAGATATAAGATATATCTTGCCACATAAAAAATGAGTGCAAACTCATTTGCTCTGAGTAAATCAGATTTTAGAATAGAGTGGCACATTGTAAGGGGCAAACACATAGTTATCAGGAGCTAGCTATAGGCCTACAACATATCTGCCAGGGTAAAGGGTTTGTCAAAATKCCATTAGGTTTGGCTGCAGTTCCTAATAAACCTGTGTTGGTAATAGTTGATCTGAAGCAGTATGATCTAAATACTTGTCATTTGAACCAGTTTYTTGGTCGTCTTTTTCTAAGCACTGATGGCACACATATCACTACAAATTTTAAAAGCAGGACAGAAACGATGTGAAAGAGAAAGCCTAAACTGCCTCTTCCTCTCTTTCACAAACATGACTGTAAAACAAAATATATTTCAGTAAAGTTTTGACTGAWTATYMAATTTCTGTAAAGTAAAAACATTTRCAAACCTTGTYCATGGAGGTGAAAAATRTGGCATGTCCCTRGCTGGTGATTTTTTCCTCCTGCAGGACGTTTTCAGATTCTATATTGTCTTCACTTTGATTTTTTAAAAAGATGTTGTTTTATGCCTGTGGTTGAGTTCCTTAGTCTGAGAGATAGCCCAAATCAGTATTTCTGAGAARTATGTGTCTCTTTTCCTCACCTGTRGTTTCATATYGCAAGACWTAACGAGCAATACTCTTTCCAGGYCACCTGTGTCTTTAGTTATTCCCTTGGCACACCATCCACTGTGCTGAGAATGGGATTTGGGAACTGAGCTACACTAAAAACAAAAGTGGATGAAAAATTGTATTAGTTTATGGTGCTATCGCTTTTCTGTTCCTTGACTTACACTGCACACCTGCAAACAAGCATGAGCAAGAATTTCATAAACTAGTAGAGCAACAAACTCTTTCTGTCATGAAGCCGTGATTATACTGGGCTTTGCTGCCAAGTTCCAAGCTGTTCAATGCTTGTAGATGTTGCTGTCAAGTGTTTTGCTGGAGATATTGGTAGGAGGTGCAGGAGCTGGTGTCCTGTTCTCTCCAGAAAATGAAAATTAAATTGAAAGGAGAAGGTGACACATGAGTAGATGCATAGAGGAAAATGGATAATAAGAGTATGAAAAACACTTCTCCTTTAGTTATAATGAGCTGTGTTTTTTTCCCAATGAATGAACTAACAATAAACAAAAAATATGTTTCTGAAAGTGCCTTTGAAAATTTGACCTTTGTGTAGAATGACTGCTGGTGTTAGAGTTTTACTATGTTTTATGATTTTGTGTGTACATGTATGTACATTGTTCATAGACAAAATTTTTATGTATATAAAAAAATTAGACTCTATAAAAAGAATTTGACAGTCCTTTCCTTTTTGAGATTATGTGTGAGTAAATATGCATGGCTTTAAGATTTTTCTTGCATTTTTGGTGTAATTTTGCCCAAGTGTTTAATTGGTAAATTCATCATTTTAAGAAACAAGTGCCAGTGATGTGTAAATACTTTATTTGAAATATAACAGCATAGTACCAACAGTTCTTATTAAAGGTTTACAACTGTTTTTCTTCTGTRTTTAAGGTGGCCTAAGACATGCAGTAGCCAGTATAGCAGGTGTTGASGCTTACAAATACATGAAGTTTGAAGGAGGAGTGCATCGTGTWCAGCGAGTACCAAAGACAGAAAAACAAGGACGCATTCACACCAGCACAATGACTGTTGCAATATTACCCCAACCCACTGAGGTAACATTTATCTTTTAGTATAACAGACRTTACCAGGAGCGATGTTTGATACCCAAGTGTTTTCTGCTTCTCTTGTTATCCTCAAAGAYTTTTTTGTTTTAATTTTAAACTAGGTTGTGTTTTTAATCACAGGGATGAAATAAATAATTTCTGTCTTTTCTCATAATCCCAATGTCCAGAAAGTCACTTACAGTTTACTTGACTATAACTTCGAAATTCACTGTGACTCTGTCTTGCGTGTTTTGAAACTACATTTTCTGCAAAGTAATAAAAGACTGAATCATTTTACCAGGCTCATAGATACTTCTTTTAGCACTGCCTCTTTCCCAATTTTGTAATGTCCTCACTCTATTCTAAAGTATATGGGTGATAATTCCATCTTGCTATATTTGCTTAGTTAAAAACARTGGGCTAAGAATTAAAGCTTTGTTTTGATCTTCATTTCATGTTGACCTAGTAGATTGTCAGAGATGCTCCTTCCTGCACTTTCTTGAAATTGTCTTGCTCCTTCYTCACAGAGACTATTTCTCCACTCCAGAGCCATAAAAGGGATTATCTTCCATTTAAAAACCATSTGATCGAGCTCAAATATTGGTTAGCTCTGATGGAAAAGGATGCAGAACTCAGAGAAGAGGGAAATATAAGTGCTAAGGAATGGTTATGCATTAAGTTACTGTTTGGCAGATTTCTGGGATTCCATCATGATGCATTCCAACCAGATTACATAAACATATAATATGTTTATAAGAGGGTGTAAACTACTATTCATAAACGTTCATAAGTTTGATCTTGTACGGATGTGCCTTCTAAAATAAACTGACTGTGCATATTTGATATCTGTCTAGAAAGAAACAACATAAAATACTTCATTCCTTTTTTTTTATCTCCCATGGCAGATGAGGCTGCAAATTAGTCCAAAAGATCTACGAATAGAAACAAAGCGAGCTAGTGGAGCTGGAGGCCAGCATGTCAATACCACAGACAGTGCTGTACGGATAGTTCACATTCCAACAGGTGCCTAATTTTTTCCTTAGTACAAGTTCTACATTCYAAAACTGCTGTTAGAATTTCTGTTGAAACAATGGTTTTATTTTCAAACCAGGGCTGAAAATTTCAAAAATTTTCTACGATTGTAGAGCAGAGGTTTTATGTCATTTTCATTGTCTATTCATACTACTCTAAATGCACCATTTTGTGCCCACTCCAGTTTTTTACAATGAAGACTACTGGCTTCAGTAGGTAAGCTATCCATTTTGCCATTAAACATGATACTCTAAAAGCATCCAGATCAGTGCCTGTCAAAAAGTTAGATTTAAGCTTTCAAATAATGAAAATGACACTGAAAAATGGAGTAAGTCCACATCTGATAGTTTGCATTTTCTTGACTAGTCTCCAAAAGAGAGATTGCTCAATTTCCATATYAAAATGTTACTTTTAATTGCAGAGTCTACTCAGGATGCCAGCTCCCATTTGTCTGCTGGCTCSTTTCCCRTAGATGATGCACATAATTAAGAGGCCCATACCTCTGTCTCAGGTTAGGAAACATAGCAGGGGGGATAAGATACACCCTCAAACACTACCTGATTTTAGCTGTCATATGGGGGCTTTTTATTGCCCTTCCTAAGCCTTTTACTTCCCTTTGAGCAATCCACAACAACCTTCTTGACTTTCATTGCATTCTAACTTTTCCTGTTCTCTACCACAAACATTACTCAGGCTTTACGGCCTCAGGTTAAGTGCTTTTTATCTTCATGTATSCAGATTTTTGCCACACATTTCTTTTTATTTGTTTCAAACATTAATCCATTCTGCACTTATTGCATCATCTTAGTAAAGCAGAAGGTAAGTAGTGGGGAGGATAAAATTCTGTTCACTATATGGTGACAAAAAGATACTCCAGATTAAAAACGTTTTTAATTGCCTGCATGTTTGGATGAAAACACAACAAACTAAATCMAGCAACTGATCTTAGTTTTTGCTGAAGGCAGTTATTAGGGTGTCATACAGAAATCTGAAAATGTATTGCAAATTTTTTGCAGTTGTACATAGTTAACAGGGGAGTTCATACCTCACCCTTTCTCCTGACTTTTTCCTGTTCCACCTTTCCCTTCTTCATTCCTTTGATCTCTCTTGCCTTAAAATTGTCCTGTTACTTCTTCTATTTCTCTCATCCTAAATGTTTTTATAAATCTTTGCCACGATCCAAAATGTCATTTATAAATAAGTCTTTCAGAAAGTAATACTATGCAATCTTATAAAATCATCCTCTAATATTATGAGAGCTATTTAATAAATCCATATAACAACTTAGCTTGTGCTCCTTTTTTGGGCTGTTTGTTTCTTATATTTGTGTGTTTTGGGAAAAAGCACAGCCTTTTATTTTTTTAAATAAAATAGTGCCCACTTTCTAACGTTCTGGTCATATTCTATACACTCACTATCTCAGGTAYTTTACTGTTCCTTAAATCCTACRTTTCCTGGAACTGTGGCCAACATTWACGAGTATTCATGGTGTCTTTTATGAGTCAAATCACATCACATATCTTTTATTTCATTATCCATCTGTTGTCCAGGTGAATTAAATTTCCACTGAATTAAATTTYTTGACTTCTGGCATGAAAGACCTGTACAAGTTAGCCCACACTTCTCTCCCAAAATGTATTATTACTCATTAATAAGCCTGGACTTTTACATTCCCAGTCCAAAATRTATGTGGAAGAAAGAAACAGCCTAATGTAACATAATAAAAATMTTCAAGAAATTGCAGAACTCTTTTAGTTTGTGTTAATCTTAAGTGCTAAATGTTTCGATATTTTTGGCAGGGATTGTGTCTGAATGTCAGCAAGAAAGATCTCAAATTAGAAACAAAGAGAAAGCTATGCAAATGCTATGTGCTAAACTATACAATGCCAAACTAGAAGAAGAAACCAAAAAGAGAAACAATGCTCGAAAGATTCAAGTAAGTTTCATTTAGTTGTGATGTAATTCAGTACAGCCATATGTTTTCAGGGTAACCCCTTTGCTGAACTGCAAGTAGTAGATGGAAATACAGAGCAACAGGAGCCCAGGAAGGACTTACATGAGGCCAAAAAAAGGTGACAGAATCGTAGAATGGTTTGAATTGGCAGGGACCTTAAAAATAATCTAGCTCCAACTCTCCTACCATGGGAAGAGATGCCTTCCACTAGGCCACTCTGGAGAACAAAATTTGTGGAGTCCACAGGCTCTCTCAACAGCAAAATTACATTTTACTTCAGCAAAAAAGGTCATATATTAGCCAGATTTAAAATTTCAGTAGTATGTAAATGCTAGAGAYCCAGTGAAACAAACTAGATTGCAGCATGAAGAACCAGAATAGTATTAGAAAAAAACAAATAAAATTGTTCTTCTAAATGTTTGAGAACAATTACTACAACTGTTGAAGTAATCTGACTACTAGGTAACTGTAACAAATTTTGTATGGTCAAGGGAAGAAGAAAAATTTGGCTTAGTATACTTAATCAATATTTCATCATTTTTGTAACATGTTGATAAACTGATTTCTTCTTGTTCAATAGATTGGTACTAAAGGAAGATCAGAGAAGATCAGAACATACAACTTTCCACAGGATCGGATTACAGACCACAGAATAAGCAGATCAGTGCATCATGTTGAGTCTTTCATGCTAGGTGAAGAAATGCTTGATGAAATGATACAAACTCTGAGAGAATACGCTGATTATGAATCTCTAATGGAAATTATTTCAGAAAATGAAAAAAAKAATTCCTCCTGAACATTGTTCTTTCTCAGGTCATTACAATAGATGTAGAGCTTGGTCTGCAGAGAAGCTTCTTGGAGCACCACCTAGAAAATGGAACTTCTTTTCAGATCATGAAAAACATCGCAACTTGTTTCCTCCTGACTATTAAATTATTTTCTTACTTGCTGAATAAAATACTTCATTTTCTTCATATGAGACATGATTGCTACAGCAGTCCTTTTGAAAAGTAAATTTGACTGTGCCAGAAGTAACAGCAGTTTTRAACTTTTTCTACTGAGAAGATGCTGATACACCACTCTCAAAAGGTATGCATGCATTAAAAAAGGAGTTGTTTCTAGTTCCAGTTTTCATTTAAACTGTAGCTTAAGCATCTGTACAGTGTCAAATAGCTTATTTGAGTGAACAGAAAAATCCTGTTTTGTTTAAGTGATTGGGAAAAAGTGATAAATAAATTACCTCACTCTACATATCTGCATATTTATTAATCACTTATATATGTCATGGGAGAGGGAGTCAGAGCGTATCTGTCATATTTTCATGGCCTTCTGGGCCCCTCTTTATAAACACAAAACAAATTTAGGAATATCGCTTGTTCCAGAAAAAAAAAAGCTGTGGAAGCCAAGTGATGAATCATATGGATTGTTTTTGGAATTAATGTTTCTGTTATTGAGTCAAAAATTAAAAGAATCGTTACAATATTGTTTAGCTGATATTCTACTATCCACTTGACTACAATTTCTYCTTTATGTTTTTAGTTGACTCTCCAAGATACTGATTTTCTAAAGGTTACATGCCATGACTGGCATCTTACTGTTTCTGTCTATTTAACAGTGTCTCAAAACATTTGATACCTCTATCAGCTTTGTTTTCTAGTAAACACTGCATGGTAACTGTGATTAAGTTCCAGATCTTCTAATTAAAGATGCGTACATTAACTTCAGATGTAGGAATGTCTGTGTGCATTAGACAAGGCATACGTATTTCCTGTTGGTAAGCATGAGACCTAGGTCTACATTTACGAGCAGTATTACACTCCTGGCTGACACATAAAAAGTAAAAATAAATATTGACTCATTTTTTKGGGTAAAATAATAAGATAGTGAGTRGAGGAGAAACTAGGACTTTATTCTTACCAGATCAGTATGGAAGACTAGAGAGCACTTGTGACAGTCCCACYGACTTGACTGAAAGCCATGCTCTTTTATGCCAAGTGATAGATGGAGTTTGCTATTCTTTCTCACTTCAGTTTCATATTCCACCCGACAAATAAGAGCCATTAACTGAGTCTTCGTACTGCATTACTGCCTGAAACTTAGATAACTGTTTAGGTCTTTGTCACCCTAGACGTTCCCTGATGTTCTATCTTATAGCCTGTCTGGCCAGAGCCTGCCTGGCTCTCAGCCTCCATATTGTCATCTGGCTCTTGAACAGACACTTGGTATGTTGCTGCCTTGCAAGTGACCAGACTCTGATCAGTGTGAGAAAAACCAGACATCCTGTGCTTCTGGCAGGAGGCTGACAGAGGTATTCCAAGCCTGGCATCTGACTGTACTGTGCAAAGAGGGACTTCACTGTTCTCTTTGGCCTGTCATGGCAAGCCTTACTGTGTAAACTTGAAGTCCCCTGCTTTGCACTATATTATTTTTAATGCAAGGSATGTCGTCTCTGCAAACACAACCTCCCTGAGGTGTGAGCAGATTGCCTTTCCAGCCGTGCAGGGATCCCTGCACTGGTGTCCAGTCAGCCTAGCTCCCAAGTAGTGCTCCTACTCACTCTGCAACTACTCGTAGTGTTGGTCATATAAAATAAATACAGTTCTTTCATGGGGAGGAGCCCAGATCCACCACCAGACTTAAATCACAGAATGGATCAGGCTGGAAGGGACCGCAGTGGATCGTCCAGTCCAACCTCCCTGCTTGAGCCTGGTCCTCTTAGAGCACATGGCACAGRATTGTTTCTGGGCGGTTTTGAATATCTCCAGTGTGGGAGAGAGTACTTCCCCGGTAGASATGTTTTGCACTTTCGGAGCGTGCCAGAGCGATGGGAAGGTGGCATGCGCATCCACTTTAAAAAGCAGACGCAGATGTATCCAGGAGCTAGGCTGCGCTCAGGCGCGTGTCAGTGTCTGGACGCGGCATCGGTGTCTCTTTCGGGACGGCGAGCGGTGCGGGGCCGGAGGGCGGGAGGAAGGGGCGAGCGGTGCGGGGCCAGAGGGCGGGAGGAAGGGGCGGGCGGGAGCGGCCGCCGCGCGGGAGCCGGGACCGCGCCACACGCGTCCCTCCCTGCGGCCGAGGAGGGAAATCGTGGGGCCGGGCCGGCTCCGCCCGCCGCGCCGCGGATTGGCCATCTCGCCACTGCCCGCCGCCCATTGGCCGCGTCCCGCGCCGTGCCTCCTCGCCATTGGCCGCCGCGGTTTTGGATACCAAATTTAAAGTTTTTAAAAAGCGCCGGGCGAGAGCGGCCGCGCATTCACTGCCCGCGGCGGCGCTGGCGCGTCTCTGCAGGTGAGCGCGGCGCGGGCAGCGGCTCCGCCGGGACCCGCGCTGGGGCTGCGGGCTCCGCGGTCAGGGCTCCGCGCTGGGGCTGCTCGGGGGCGCAGGGGCTCTGCGGTCAAGGCTGCGTGGTTAACGCGCCTTAGCTGGGGTGGCGGGAGCTGCCGGCGGACGTGGTGGCGGGACTGTGGGGGTGACAACGGCGCTGCGGCGGGACCAGGGGAAGTGGGGACGGGGATCCTGGTGGCCGCCCCATCCCATCGCCCTCCTCAGCCTAGCCCCGCAGCTATCCCGCCGGCGGGACGGGATGGGATGGGATGGGATGGGATGGGACGGCGATGCATGAACGGCCGGGGAGCGCTCCGATCCCGCCAAGGGCTGCCTGGCTGATCCCAGCTAGATGCTCGCCACACTGGCGGGACCGTGTCCGGGCCGCGATGGGGACCGCTGCTCGGCTCCCGCCGGCGGGCAGTGGTGGGCGGGGAGGCGCCGCGCCCCGCTTCTCCCGCCCGCCGGGCCACGCCGTCCGAGGGGCATCCCCCCCGCGCCCTCCTGCCCGCTCCAATACCAACATTTTGGGGGGAATCCTCCAGCGAGGGGGAAAGGGGAGACCCCCGAAGGCGCGGGGAAAAATTCCCGGGGCTGTGGGGCACGGCGGAGCCGGGACCCGGTCTACCTGCATCGACCCGGGCCATCTTGAGCGCTGGGCGGGAGCAGCCTGACATCGCCGCGGGRGCCCGCGGCTGAGCCCGCTCCTCCGGGGATCGGGGCAGGCCCTGGGGCACCGAAACGTGGTGGGGAGAAATTGTCCAATTCATGTAGATTTCAGCCCAAAAGCTTCTCTGCCCGCTCGCAAGGAAGGGGAGGCGGGAGAAGAGGAGGCTTTGAAAGGGGTTGCGCCTCTTCCCCCAACTCACACGATACAAAGCCATAAATTTATTTGTTCCTTTTTCCCACCAAAAGTACCTACAAAGAAGGAACTTGTTTCTCTAAATCGTTCATGCAACACAATTTTTAATGCTTCTTTTCAAAACTGCTGGAAGTGCTTAAATCCTTTAAAATTCTTACTCAAATGGGAGATCTTCTATTTCCTACGGATTGCAAAGCATGCTAAAAATTATTTTCCCTTTAGATTTAACAGGGGAGGCATGGCCTTCTTCTCCCCTTCAGCTCTCGCCCATCCCCCCACAATTGTTAATATCGATAGCACCACATTTCACGGGGGAGGGGAATGAAACAGGGCAAGAGAAGCTCAATTTCCTTATGATATATATCGACCTCCCACCCTTTAAAAATCATGCTTGTAAGTACCTTCATTTCACTCCAACCATTGTTTAAGGATGGCCACTTTTCTTTGTAATTCACATGTAAGCACTGAGTTTTTCCTGTGCCACTCAGCCTCCTCCCTTTTCAAAAATTCCAGATATCTGGCTAAAGCAGCAGCATTTCCTCTGGTTCTGGGATGCAAACTTCAGGCTTCTCTGGTCTGCACAGGCCTGTGGTCACTCGTGGACCTTCTGCCACTGGTGTCCCTTACAAGGACCTCAAATGTCCTATGTTGCTACCTTTAGGGTAGGAAGTGGAAGCAGTAGTGTGTCTCATCTATGCTGTTGGAATGGTGACCAAGTGAATCACCCAGTCAATTTTCTTGCCCTAGTTATATGCAGCATAAAACTCCAGTTTTTGAGAATATCTTATTTAATCAGTGGCTGTTCAAATCCTTAGTTCCACTAGTTGTATTTTAGACGCTAGAGGGTCAGTTACATAAAAGCATAAATTCATTGTGCAKAAGGGAAACATGGTAGAGTCTTCATAAGAAAAAGAAATTGTGATCTAGTTTATGCTATGTTTTAATACTGCCCTTGTTTCTTCTTGCAGGATACAAACAACAAAATGAAATCAAACCTTAATCGCTTTTGCAAAATGAAGCGTGATTTTGATTGTACATCTCTTCGTGCTGGGTTTACACCACTGAAATGTGCTGTGGAGAAAACAAGACTGGAAAAACCCTGCCCCTTGAATTATGAGGAAGGCTTTTGTAAAAACTGTGCAGAAGAACATCAGAAAACACTCCTTAGTGACTCCTACCATGCAGCCACCAGAAATCTGGGTCTTGAAGATGGAGAAAGACCCATACATAACAAAGAAAACAACCAAATAACCCAGACACTTGATGAAGTTATCTGTGAAATGGAGGGAATGGAAAGCAGTAAACTTAATGAGGACAGTGGTTATTCCTCTATATTAGGTACTCAGTATGCTGATGCTATAGAACATGARGATAGTTTACCTTTGGCTGGGAATCTCTGTGGCACACCAAAACATTGTCTCATGAAGAACCAAAACCAAGAACAGTTTTCAAAGAAGACACTATTGCCAGTAATCCATTATGAAGAAGTGATTTGCTCAACTTTGAAAAAAAGTGGTAAAAGAAATCTCAAGTCTTGGGCTGCTGTAGACAGAATTGTTTCTAGGGGAAAGGTTGAACTTTGTAACTTAATTGGAAAGAAAATGGGACTGGATAGAATAGACATTCTTGCTGAACTCTTCCAAAAGAACCTGAAGCATGTATTAGCAAACATTTTAAGGCATCTCAGCGASATGGATTTAGTGAAGTAAGTATATTGATGTCATTGTATTTGATTGGGAAAGGAAAAAACATAATCAAAAGCCTTAATGTTTTAGATATGGGGTTTGTGACATTTACTCAATGTTTAGTATTATGTGTTAAAGTATTAAAACATGAATTGACAATGTAAGCCATGATACATATGGAGAATTTATCTTCTCCCTAGAAGGCAAATGAAAGACTACAACTTTCATTTGAACTATTCTATCTTTACATGAAAGAAGAAGGTTACAGTTATTCTTGCTATTCAGTAAATCCCATTTCTAGGAGGCAACTGATATGTTTGTACTGTCATTGCAGTTTTGCCAAAGTCAGCACAACATGGCAGAAGATTCTACAAGAAGATAAATGGATTTTCCAAATGTATAGCAGAGCTGTGAAAAACCATTCTGTAAGTTTCTGCACTAACCCATCACTGTTTTTCTCCTATTTCAGGTCTCCTCCTAACCTTAAGAGATCACAGAAGAGTTACTTAGATTGAAAACTGTCACTGGAATGTCTTGAGTTTGTTCTGTTAGCCRGCCCTATCTCAAGTGTTACTAGTGACATCAGTGATCCCAAGAAAGGTTGACTGAGAAGGCGAGCCAAGGATAGATGCAGATGTTCTTAAGAGCTTCTCTGTGTTACAGGGAAAGGCAGGAAGCAGAGTCATTGTCAGCACAGGCCACTGGACAACCCCTAAAGATTCCCAGCACAGACTTGCTTGCTTCAGCATCCCCATTGATCCAGAAGGGACAGAGACTACGATAAACCTCTCATTTCTTGAGAGATAGTGAGACAGACAACAAAGCCAACAGTCTTGGGATCTGCTACAGTATCCCACATTGAGTTTGAGTTTTATGTAGTATTTTACAGTGCTAGACTGTCGGGTGAAACATTTGTATACCACTGAATATTCATCCCATAAAGTTTGATTTCTTCAATGCTATTTTATGCTTTTTTGTTTAACGTTAACTGGAAACTTGGAAAATTAATGGGTGGAGTTTATTTTTCACAAAGAAGTCTTCAAGCACTCCTGTTCACTGTAAAGAATTGGAAATACTAATTTTTCCTTTAAAAATTGTGACTAATAGGTTACATGCTCTGCCTAAATGATTAAATGTTGACATGAAAATAGGATTATATARTAGAAGATGATTGTTTTGAACCAGGAACTAGGGTCCTGTTCTATGTATTCATAACTGAAGTGACTGTGAAAGTTATAAAATGAGTAATGCTCTTTGGTGTGATGCTTTATTATTGGAAACCAGGAGGAAGGATTGAAAATTACTTGACTTCTATTAAACAAAAAAAACAGTATCAGGTAAGTTCTCAAATTTAAGTCTTTGTTTTTCTTTTTATCAGAATATCATTAAAGCACCAGAACATGCTGCAACAAGAGAGTAYGCTGYCTGCAGAGTATCCTTAGCTTCCATYCAGAAAGCAGCCCCACCAAAAAACTTGAACAAAAAAAGCACCAGATCCAAAGCATCTAAGAATCACAGCAGGCTCACCGAGTTTTCTGAGGTAACTGGTGATTTCCAATAATCTTTAATTTGTCACATGTTTTCTGGCAAACAACCACCTTGTAAAGCATATTTTTGAAAGTAGTGTCTCCACTTTCAAGTACTTGCAATTTTTATTATATGGCTGCCAGATTTTGCTTAGTTTGCCTGTTGTGTGACAATGTCAGAATTTAAGTGGAGAATATTAATATACTGGGTTGTTCAACATCATTTTTTTTCTTCTTAGGAATAGTTCTTACTTCCAATTTTTAAAATAAACAAGCAATGCGTATTTCTTTTAATCATTCTGTGGGTTTTTTTTTTTGCCAATTAATTACCTGGCATTAAAATTACTTTTTTTAACTACATATTTATGGTGTATCACACATTTGGAGTTTTCAATAACTGCCAATAGCCTGTTTCCTTTCACATTCTTATTTTTGTTAAGCTGTTGCATATATTTGCAATGTAGATATGCACCTGTATCTTATAAGACTTAAAAATGCCTATTGAAAATTATGGTTTATTAATAAGCAAAAGATTTTCTTAACTACAAAAAGATTTTGTGCTCAGGCTCAAAAATCTTATTCTGCAAATTGATGCAGTAAGAGAGGAAGACGAAATTTCACTGGAAAGTATAATCAAGATGCTGTAATACTACTACATAGGACTTCATAACCTCAGGCATGTAAAAGTACAACTGCTCCGTAGCAGTTTAAAATTTTATTCCTATGTGTATGTCTATACACAACTATATCATCATCCTTGAATGAGGTTTGGAAGATTCAGAAGCTATTTTCCTTACTACTTTTGATTTAGCCTGTCCTTTAACTTCTAAATTTTAAGAATTTTAAATTGTCTACCTCTATTCCAGTACAAAATGCCTGCAATTATAGACTGATTATTCCTGTTCAGTCTTCATCAGAATCTGATACAACAAGAATTAGGATGAATTTTTAATTTATCTCTGTACGTTAGGAGAAGTTATATGTCTTGTAGCACTTAGATAACATCAAGAAGTTTGGAGAGTGTTTTTACTCTCTGCTCATGATTTTCTGTGTGTGTTTTTTCCAACAGGCTGCCAGGAACTTGAAAAATACYGAAAGCCTTAAAGCCTGCCATCGCTGTGGCTCACCTGCCAAGTACGACTCCTATCTCCAAAGAGCAATGTGCAATCGTGAAAGCTGTGGCTTTGACTTTTGCACGAAGTGTATGTGCAGCTACCACAGCTCCAGTGACTGTGTGAGCAGCAAACCAGTGAAACACACCTCTACRCCAGGGCCACTTCCCGGGACTAAGAAAAGCAAACAGAATCTAAAGAGGTTATGATCCATCCCTCCCGATACAAATTGGCCAACACCCCATACAAGTTTTTTTTAGCCATCCATTCTATTGTTCCTCTGTTCTATTTCATCATGTTATTCAGAAGGGTTTTAAAAGCATTTCTAGGGCTGTCAAGTGAGGTGAGTGAAGCCCCTTTTAATGTMAAAATATGGGGGACACCAGATTTTATGAATTTTCAAAGGTTTGCCTTTGATTTTAAAATGTGGACATTCATTATACCATTTTCTCTGATGGTTTCTCTTATGTGAATCTTAAATTGCTTTCTCCTCATTTCTTCTTTCAGAAAGCACAGGTTTTCCTTCAACCTTTTCCAAGTTTAAAAAAAAAAAGTACTGTATGTTGGCTATACTGCTAAAAAATACTTTGACTTTTTTTTTTGAAATTGCAAGCTAATTTTAATAATTGTATATATTTGTAAATATTATTCATATTTGTCTTGTAAATGTGAAAATAAATTACTATTCTCAACAGCTTGGCTGGCAAATCTGGCCTTTCTATCATCCTAAAACATTGCTTCTCATGCTCTTTTCTCATGTTTTCTAGTATGTGCTTCTTAAAATTGTTAATTTAACRAAGTGCAAGTCCCCTGGGTTTGTGTAAAACAGAATCCATTGTCATGCTATATTCCTGCAGCTTACCTAAAGGCTCTTAGCAGCAATTGCCAATAGTGTTGGAGGTGCCAACACTTCCTTTTCATTTCAATGGAAATTTCTCAATTGGCTGAATTTATGCTACTGTTGCAGAACTAGCTCACTGTCAGTAAAATATTCCTGATCCTGTAGTAAAGGAAGGCAAGCTTTCCAGAAATAGACTAGTAATTTTGTGGAATTCTCTGGGGTGGGGTTTTTTTTTTTGCCCTTTGGTAAGTAAAAGACTGGGAGGACTACACTCTAGGTCCTGCTTCTTGAAYTCTGGTGTGCATGGAGACAGGACGAACGGGAATGGCTTCAGCGTTAGAAGAAGGTAGGTTTAAATTAGATATTAGGAAGAAATTTTTTACTGTGAGGGTGGTGAGACACAAACAGGTTTGCTAGAGAAATAGTGAATGCCCAGCTCCAGAAATGTTTATGGAGCTCTGATCGACATGGTTTAATGAAAGGTGTCCCTGTCCACAGGAAGGAAGTTKGAACTAGATGATCTTTAAGGTCCCTTCCAACCCACACCATTCTGTGCATTTGTGATCCTATTTTATTCTGGTAATTAGACACCACCATCTTGATACGCATAAAAACACAGTGAGTGCTAAGCTGAGCATACAGCTAAGAAATCTTATAGGTAGAAGTCTACTACAAAATTTTCATCTGTGTCTGCTGAAATTCCCGTGTCCCAAAGAGCACAGATAATGTGATCTGAACAGAACTGCTATTTCCTATAATGATTTTGCAAAGTAGGGCACAGGCATTCACTCTTGAAATAATACTGCATTGTAGGACACATTTTTGAATTAAAACTTGTCTGTTTTCAAGCRGAACGAGGTAAAACAAGTTTACCTTTTCAGATTTTTGACCTTGCTTAAGGGAACAATGCACTTTCTAGTGGGCTTAATGATTTCTACACTGCGTAAAGAACAGCTGCTCTTTTCCTTCCTTTTTTTTTTCCCTTTTCATTGTTAGCTGTAGAAATTTATCTGTTCATGAAGAATTTTGAGAAAAATTCCTTATTACCTCTCGATAAGAGGGAAGAGTTGAACTACATGGCTGTGRTGGTCACAACTACAGATGAACAATATGAAGAAGTGGACATTTTTCACCTGAGCAATTAGGGGCAACTGCCTTCTACCTGAAACCTTGCTGGAAAGGTCAAATTATTTGGATTAAAGAAGCTTTGACCAAGCTGTAAGGGATCTGCTACAAGCCCTTGTGGCTGTTTCTACTTGCCCAGCCATTTTTGTTTTATGTGATCCTCCGATCCTTGCCTGCCAGCTTTAATTTTAATCAGAATAGACATTCAAAACTGCAGCCTTCAACAGGTGGGTGACAGCTTCTTAAGGACCTTGATCTGTTACCAACACTTAAAATTTTCTTAARCAAGATTTCTAAAGCATAGGGATGTGTTGGGCTTACACAGCTATTTCTTCCTTTATGGTAATCCTGCCCAGCAGCTGAAAGCTTGCCCAGTAATACTGAGCACTGAGAATGAATAAAATCATGCATCACACTGAAAGTCACAGAATAGTTTGCCTCCTCATACGTAGTGAATGGTGTGCTGCAGGAAAAAAAGGGGTGGACAATCAGTGCCCACCCAGGAACGCTAGCATCTACTGCTGAGGAGGAAAGCAGCTCCTCAGAGTGAGAATGTTGGGCAAGAATGTTACTGCAAGTCGTGCCCCAGCCGGTCATGAGGAGAGTGATTTATGAGTCAAAGGTGTGAAAGTCGTAGATGCAGATCGTTGTTAATGTCTCTGCTGAGCCTGTCTTGGCCCTGCCTTTGATATGCAAGCGGTGTGAGTCATACCCAGGGCAAGAGCACAGCCCTTGCCATATGGAGATCAGTACTCCTCAGGTACTCCAGCTGTTGTCAAAAAAYACTTTCAGACTCAGCAGTTGGCAGCCCAGTGACTTTGCAGGAATGTGATAAGCTTCTTACCCGAGCTGCATACGCCTTTCAGATCTACAAAGGGTGATAAATACCTGCAGGCTGCYATTCTCCTGCCTGGCTGGGCCAAGTACAGATTTCTCCCTGTTACTTATCTCTAGAAATGGCTCTGCATGATGAGGAAGGGTGGGACCTTTCACTACTCTGTAAGTTACTGTGTCAGCAGCTGTTCCCCCCATCTTGAACAGCTGTGAAGACAGATTATTCCTTAACTTCATCCTARCCCTAGCTGGGAGACAGACAGAGGTTGGCATCTAGGACTTTCTGAAATCAATACTGAGTGTCTGCATTTTGCAGCTCTTCTTGCTTTTAAGATGCTATCCTGAAAAACCCAAGAAGCTGCTCAAGGTTCTTGATTCTGACAAATCATTAAAGGCAATTTCAGCTCTCACCAAGCAAGCAGAGAAGCTGAAGAGAAATGCCAGATAGTGATGTAATCACTTGTAAAAACAGGAACAAGTTTGAATTCACTTATCAGTTTAAYATATCCTCCAGCATAAGCCTTTGTGCTCTGAGGACTATGGGACATATAAGACACAAAACAACCAGAACGAGCCTCTTACTTAAACTCTGCAATTGCTGGCACCTTAGCCCAACTGGTCATCTCAGAGCCTGATTTCTAATGTGTGGCAAAACTGGAGCATGTGCCAGATATGCTTTCACTAGCCAAGGGTTYTACTGCAACGAAACAACATTTTAGCATGTTCAATGGTTTTTTATTTTTAAAAAAGTGTAAAAGTCATGTGTTTGTCAGTGACCACTCTCAAAAAAAATTCTGTATATTTAGCCCCAAAAGGTAATGTCTGCCCTGTCTCAGAAAGTTTAACAAAAGGAATCTAGATTAAGATTCTAAATAAGAATTCCCTTCCCACCTCCCAAAGCCAAAGACTGAGAGCCCTTTTGAGGAAATTAAGCTGTAGTATTGAGATTTTTAAAAATTAAATCTGTTCTGGAAAGGGAAAACCACGAGATGGTGCTCTTGATTCACTCACTGCGTGAAGCCGGATTCACTGAGTTCCTTTTGCTGTTCACAGAGAGAGTATTCCCTCCATCTCTGCTGACTGTAGCTGTAGATCTAGTCACTACAGTCACGGAGAATCAGATTAAATCTGCAACGAAAAGAACAACACACAAACCTTGAATTCGATTACTGATTTTAACTTTTGCTTCAAAAGTTTTAAACTTTTTAAAAGTTTTTAATTTTTGCTTTTGTGTAGGATATGTACACATTCGCTAAACATGAAAAAATACAGGTGCTTTAAGCTTTGTTGTGCTACTAAGTGCATATGCCTTCTTCGAGGGGTGATTGGCTGCCCTAAACATGACATTTATTTGCTCATCTTGTGTCCCTGTAGTGACAGCTGGAGAGAAAAAGTCACCACTCCTAAGCAGTGGKTGCAAGCTGTCCCATCAAGCCATCAGAAATATCTAACAGGCCTAGCAGGGAGATGTCACTTCTTGAGCGCAAATGCCATTGCCTGAATACAAGGATGGACCAGGCCATTACTGTGTGAGATGTTTGATTTTGAAAGCTGCTTGCCATGATGAMAAAAAAGATCTTCCCTCTAGTATAKCTGGAATTTTGAGAAGAGGATGAGGAGTTACAGAGATGGACAACTTCTGGACTGTAAATGTTTACCTAAGGATGTACAAATTGTCAGGTCCACTCAGTTTTAATATAACATTGTCAGAATGGTTTCTCTGAAGCAGTGCAGGGGAACATAAGGATACAGATCAAAACATAGTGCTGATATTCCCAGCACAAAATAAAAGCATCTGGCTCTATGAGCCTGCTGGCACATGCAGGAACAGTTGCAAGATTCAAATGAAGGAACATTCTTGTGGCCACTGAGATGGTTCAGCAGCAGCTGAGGTTTTGTCCCTTAAGGTTTAAAATTCAGTTTTTTTCATTCAAATCTGCTCTCACAGCACCTCAGTCCAGCATTCAAATAAGCCAAGGGCCTGAGAGGTATATTGAGAAACTGAGAAATGGTAAAAAAGGTAGTTCCCTGTGTTTGTTAACTGCTCTGTCGGTTTTGGTTCAGCTCTGGGGGGATACAACAAGCCATYTGCAGCCCTCAGCCAGCTGCTGTGTCAGGGCCAGCCCAAGGCCTGAAGAACAGCCCTGAGCTGAGGATGTCCTCTGGCCACGCAGTTTCATTTTTGGGAAGAGSGAGGGAACCCTGTCCCTCCACTGCCCTATTTCTCACCCAAGCTGAGTTGGCTTTTGGCAGGTGCCAGCAGTACCTTTGCCCTTGGCTGGTGCTACTGTGCCAGGCCAGGGCTGAAAAACAAAKGTCTCTGGGCATTTGATGCTTCCTTCTAGCCTAACCAAGACAGCCATGGCACCTGCTGGCTTGTGGCTAAAAAGCCTCTCTGGCCTCCATGTCAGACTGTCACTGAGAGGGGAGGGGATGGCTCTGAGTGTTTGCTGTGGGCATATGAAGGTTAGGCAGTGCCCAGCTGGACTGGGCTCAGGAGACATTCCTGCGTGTTTCAGGAGGAGGCAGGGCTCTTGCAGGGCTAAAGCATGGCAGCTGCAGCTTCATGAGAGAGAATTCATCAGAGAGCTTCATCC